>NW_027629543.1:30000-95000 GCF_034508935.2 Berghia stephanieae | reverse complement strand
TTGCGTCATTTTGTTTTGAGATTTCCATAACAACAATGAGCCCATAAGGAAATGGTTTATCAGACCTGAAATTAAGTGCATGTCGATCCATATCAATTTAAAAACCATCACCATCACTACCATCACTACTTATCATAAGTATCAGCACCGCAATCAATATCACTACCATGGCGTTATACCTACCATTAACATATCAAGTAGTGCTACCACTAGCAAAATCATAACTATCATCTCAGCCACCACCACTCTCGAAAACAATCATTTAAACAATACCGTACGCGCACACTATAGCGTCACCATTGCCATCAACTTTATCACTTCAGCTTCTTGATCAGTGACACCACCACTACCGTCACTTCATCATCGTCGAAACAAGAACAAAATCACTGCTACCATTGTCACAAATACTAACGAAAGATTTTATCTAGGGCAATATCCGCTCCAAGTATCAAAGCGCTTTACAAGGGGTCCCAAGCCAACAGCAACACTTAACATCCTACATGGCGCCTGTTAGGCGATATTACATTTTTTCAGACAGAACAACGCAGTTAACGTCCAATCCGAAAGCTAGCGTCATACCACAAGACCACATAGCCACACAAATCGTATTAATTACAAGTTTAAGTGTTGTAAACCACTGTGTTTCTCCTTCAAATAAATTAAATTAACATGTTCATTCCAGCTAATCCCATATTCCCGAGGTAAGTTCATTTACGTAATTCAAGACATCCTCTCATGTCTGTTCCTATATTCACTCTCTCCGTCTCTCTCTCTCTCTATCTCTATCTCACTCTCTATCTCTCTCTCTCTCCTTCTCACTCTCATTCTATCTATCTCTCTATCCCTCTTTGCTGACCAAATTATGATATTGTGAGCCGTGAGACATCTATCTAAGGTTCCTTTTTTATTTTACAGGTCCTTTTTTATTTGTCTTTTTTGTCTTATAGCAATTCGGTTATCTTGCACATCTAAAATAAACACGATAGCAATATTGGAAATGATGATGGCACAAGTGTTGATATGGTAGTGATGACGGTAACCTTGTTGATATTGGTATTGATCGTGACAACAGGGTGATATTAGAATCGATGGTGGCAAGAGTAATGATATTGATTTTGGTGGTGGCAATAGTGTTGATATTGGTATTGGTGATGGCAAGTGTTAACATTGGTTTAAATGGAAACAAAGTAACTGATAACGATATAATTAATACAACAGTTGTGCTATTAATATTGTGTATTGAATTTTGGGGTAAGTATAGATAGTAGAGTCGATACTATAAACCTTAAAATATATGAAAGACTAAAATTGATTGATATTTACTAACTGTCAGTCAAACATGGATAGGAGAATGACACATAAAGATTAAACCTTTCAGTAAATATAGTTAAATTATGTTTCTTTATATCAATTGTATAAATACTCAACTAAACGTGATCAAATCGTTTTACAAGGTGTCCCCAGTCATCAGGTTTACTGAACAAATACAAGACATGACGCTAGTTGGGGGATAATACAATATTTTCAAGGAAAGACAAATCTGTTAACGGCCATGTACTCATGTTACGCCTGTGTTCGGTGAAAGAACGTGAGTAAAGATTCTAACGGAAGGACTAAACTAAGCGCTGAACGATGTTTAAACCCAGGACCATCCGATTCCAAAGCGATTGTTATAATTACATATTGATCCGATCTACTCCTATATTCCTCAGGTGTTGATGTTGATTTCAATAGAATCTATATAATGAAAATACTTTAACTATTTTTTACTGGAAGGTCTAATCTTTTGTCTGTTTCTTTCTTTCTCCTATCCATGCGTTACTAACAGGGAGTAAGTATCAATTAATTATAATCTTTCATTAATTTTTTGCTTAGAATTGCCGTGCCATTTCATATATATCAGCAAAACAGACACAAGAAGTTGATCTTTTTAATAGGGCAATATAATTTAAAGGTGCTCAAACTCAAAGCGCTTTACAGTCAGGTTGTCTCCTGTCATCAGGTTCACTTAAATGTAAAACGAGACATGACGCAATATTTTCAGACACAGACAATGTTGTTAACAGCCATTTTAAACCTAAGTTCGGTGACAGAATGTGATTAAAGAGTCTTTCCCTAGAACTCAACTATGCGCTGCACGAGGGTCGAACCAAGACCTTCCGATCCGAAAACGACTGTTATAACACAAGACCATATTGCCGCACAGATTCTATTCATCACAAGTTTATTAATTTTAAAAAAACCGATACGTTTCTCATTTTTTAAAAATTGATTGATTGACATGTTCAACCCGTGTACAACCATATTCCTGAGTTGTGTTATATTTACGGAAGTTGAGCTAACCATTCTCTCTCTCTCTCTCTCTCTATATATATATATATATATATATATATATATATATATATATATATATATATATATATATATATATATATATATTATATATATATATATATATATTTATATATTTATATATATATTAAACCTGAGTTCCATAAGAGAATGTGAATAAAGATTATTTCCTAAAGACTCAACCCTTTAATTGTTATAAAACCTTTGTTAATCACATTCTATTCAATGAAATTAACATGTTCATACATACAACAGTATTGTGATTGGTATTGAGAATTGCCTATTGGGGAATGTATAGATAGTGGTATCGTTGTTATTAAGCGTAAAATAAATGAAACAATATAATTGATTGATACTTACTTTCTGTTAGTCACACATGGATGGGAGAAAGAAATATCAAAGATTAGACATTTAAGTAAATATAGTATTTTTTTGTTTTGTGTCAATTGTTTCAAAACACAAAAATTTGATCTCTTCAATAACGAAATATACACTAAACGTGCTCAAAGCCCTATACAAGGATTCCCCAGTCATAAGGTTAAGGGAGCACGTAGGACGAGACATGACGCCAGTTAGGGGATATTATATTTTTCGGACACAGACAAATCATTTATCGGCCAAATACTCATTTTAAACCTGAGTTTGATGAGAGCATGTGAGTAAAGATTCTTTCCCAAAGACTCAACTCTGTGCTAATCGAGGGTCGATCAGTGTTGATATTGGTAGTAATGATGGCAATAGTGTCGATATAGGTATTATGGATGGCAACACTGTTATTATTGGTTTCGAGGGAAACAAAAAAATTGATAATAATAAATATAACATATTGCTATTGTTATTGAGTATTAAATGTAGATAGTATTGTCGGTGCCATTAAGCAAAAAATTAATGAAAGATTATAATTAATTGATACTTACTCCCTGTTAGTAACGCATGGATAGGAGAAAGAAAGAAACAAACAAAAGATTAGACCTTTCAGTAAAAATACACTGGCGGTCGGTCTATTGAGCGAAGTTGTTTTGTGCCGCCCTAATTTTTCTAATTTAGCAGATACTGCTTTTCGTCTCACATTTTGCATAAACACTCGCGCATCTCTCCTGCCTTAGTACCTGTACCTACTATACGAAGGTTGTGCGTCATCACAGACGGCTCTCTTTTTCTTGTTGCCCCACGCGAGGCGAGATGACGTCCGACAATGAGCTGAGGGTGGGGTATGGGGGCTACCATGAGCCAAAAAGTCAACAGGCCGCCCAAGTATTTTATATACAAGACTGTTTTCTTCTGTTTTAAAACCACAGTTATCCACTCCCCACCACAAACAACTGATACTCTTTACTGCCAAAATAACTAGGTCAGGCCGGCATATTTAGTTTTGCACACCTTGGGGTCTGACTTGGGAGAAATCAAAACCAAATCAGTTTTATCATCGGAAGAACAGGTTTGTTGTAATCAAACGATACGGATGAAGAAAATGTCAATCAACACAGATCTTATGCTATTCGTTTTGCTCAAATGGATTTTAATCATCAATACGAATATTACACAAATCATTCACCGAGTAGAGCCCCATCCCCGACACAAACAGCAGTTCAACAGTTCAACTTGTAGTTGTAGTTATTGTTATTGGCTTTGGAGTAGATAAGTTGTTCATTGAGGTTGTTTGTTTGTTTGTTTGTTTTTAGGTGTTTAACGGCGCTTTCGACACTATTTAGGTCATTTAAGCGCCCGTTTCTGTCCTTCATCAATCTTTTATCGGCCCCGAGGGGCCACAGCTGATCAAAACGTGTACTGTTGTAATAAAATCTTTATAAAATCATAATAGTTACATGTTTGTTAAGTAAAAATATCTATTTACAATTTCTGCAGGAGTTCACATTCCTGCAGATACTTTAAAATTGTAAGCGGATCGACCGACTGGAACAGAGACTTCAAGTCTCTGTTATCATAATGTTGTGACCTTATCTGTTCTAATTCTGTACATTCAATTAAAATGTGTTGAACTGTCAGGTCACAGTTACATGTTCTGCAGAGGGGTTTTTCATCCCTCTCCAGAAGGTTTGTTTGTTTGTTTTGTTTTTAGGTGTTTAACGGCGCTTTCGACACTATTTAGGTCATTTAAGCGCCCGTTTCTGTCTTTCATCAATCTTTTATCGGCCCCGAGGGGCCACAGTTGTTTTGTTTGTTTGTTTTTAGGTGTTTAACGGCGCTTTCGACACTATTTAGGTCATTTAAGCGCCCGTTTCTGTCTTTTATCAATCTTTTATCGGCCCTGAGGGGCCATAGCTGATCAAAACGTGTACTGTTGTAATAAAATCTTTATAAAATCATAATAGTTACATGTTTGTTAAGTAAAAATATCTATTTACAATTTCTGCAGGAGTTCACATTCCTGCAGATACTTTAAAATTGTAAGCGGATCGACCGACTGGAACAGAGACTTCAAGTCTCTGTTATCATAATGTTGTGACCTTATCTGTTCTAATTCTGTACATTCAATTAAAATGTGTTGAACTGTCAGGTCACAGTTACAACTTCTGCAGAGGGGTTTTTCATCCCTCTCCAGAAGGAAACGGTGAGTGAGGGCAGTATGTCCGATCCGGAGTCGAGTTATTTTTACCTCGTCTCTTCTTTTTAGCCCCGAGTTGGGTCTGGGGCCGAGGTCACTTTTAATTTGTTTTAATTTGTTATGTACATCTCGACTCCAGGATCGTTCCCATTCCTTTGCGGACATGTTTTTTAATATTTATCTTTAAATCCGCGTGTGGGATTTTACTGCCCTCTTGTAATTCTTGGCTCACCGCCTCTTTTGCCAGTCGATCCGCTTCTTCGTTCCCCTGGATACCCACATGACTAGGTACCCAGAGAAAACTAACTTTCTTTTTCTTAATAACTAATTTATTTGCACCTTCCAAGATACTTATGAGTCTTGGATCGGTGCAATAAAAATTTGAGATCCCCTTAAGTACGGACAGCGAGTCAGACAAGATCAAGAATTTATTTTTATTCGATCTCTCAGCCAAACGGAGAGCATTTAGGATTGCTCTCGATTCCGCTGTAAAGATCGAAACATTTCTATCTAGGCGAAGTGATCCTGTGCCTTCCGATGAGTGATAGGCACATCCTACTGCATCTGCGCTCTTTGAACCATCCGTAAATATGTGAGTATGGTTTTTGTATGTTTGTAATATTGCTTTTAGTGTCTGTTTGTAAATATGTGGGTCTGTTTGTGATTTTTCCAGTTTTGTTAGGTCCAAATTTATGTTTGGTCTATGTATGGACCATGGTGGTGTCTTTGCCTGGACGTATGGGTGTATCCTATCTAGACTGATGTTCATGTCTGCGATGTCTTTTTTTATTCTACAACCTAATGGTGGTGTCATTTTTGGGTGCTTGCGAAATTTTTCTTCTAGTGTCCTATCCGTGTAGTGTACATGTTTGTGTGCTGGGTTGTCGTGCAGCGATGTGACCTTAGTAACATACTGGAGAGCCAGTTTTTTCCTCCTGAGATGGAGAGGTGGCTCATCTGCCTCAGCATAAAGGCTTGCCACTGGAGAAGTGCGGAAAGCCCCGAGTGCCAAGCGCAGTCCCTGATGATGAATTGGGTCCAGCATGCCTAAGTAGGATGGTTTTGCAGAGCCGTATACAAAAGATGCGTAGTCCAGTTTTGATCGAATAAGGGTTCGGTATATCTTTAGAAGAGTGTTTGTGTCCGAACCCCATTCCATGCTCGACAGAACTCTCATTATTCTCATTGCTTTCATGCATCGCAGTCTGAGATCTTTGATATGGGCGAGGAAATTTAGTTTCCTATCAAAGATCAAACCCAGGAATCGGGCTTCGTCCTTTACCTCAATTCTGGAATTGTTGAGATAAAGGTCAGGCTGTCTAATGCAGGTGCGTTTTCGGCAGAAGTGGACAGCTACTGTTTTTGATGTGGAGAAGGAGAAACCATTGAGATTTGCCCACTCCGACAGTTTGTTTAGTTGGAGTTGTAACTGTCTCTCAATGGTGTCCATACTCGATTTACTTCGATAGCATACAAGAAAGTCATCAACATATAAGGAACAGTCAACATTCTGTCTCATTGCATTCACTATTGAGTTTATTTTAATCTCAAACAGAATGGGAGACAGAATGCTACCTGTGGAACTCCCTCTTCCTGATCAAATGGATCAGAAAAGGTGGATCCTGCTTTGACCTGAAAGGATCTGTTGTTTAAAAATGCTCTGACAAACATTGGAAGGTTTCCTCGCAGACCAAGATTGTGCAGATCTTTGAGGATTCCGAATTTCCAAGTTGTGTCAAAGGCCTTCTCAAGGTCAAAGAAGATTGCTACCAAGTGCTCACCTTTGGCAAAGGCCTCACGAATGAAGCTCTCTAGTCGAACAAGGTGATCAACAGTTGATCTGTTCTTTCGAAAGCCACATTGGAGGTCGGAGAGGGAGTTGTTGTGTTCCAAGTAGAACATCAGACGCTTGTTGACCATTTTCTCCATCAGCTTGCATAGGCAGCTGGTGAGGGAGATTGGTCGGTAGTTTGAAGCGTCCGAATGGTCTTTCCCAGGTTTTGGGATTGGAATCACAGTGGCCAGATTCCAACTAGGTGGAAAAGTCTGTGTTGTCCATATCTTGTTGTAGATATTCAAAAGGACAACCAGACTATCTTGTGGAAGATGTCGGAGTATTTCATAACTGATGTTGTCAGGACCGGTGCTGTGACATTTGTGTCACGGAGGCAGGCACCCAACTCCCCAAGTGTAAATGGTTTGTTGTAGTCTTCAGTGTTTGTAGATGTATAGTTTATTGGTGTGTTTTCTGCGTTTTGTTTATGGCGCAGAAATTGTGGTGTCTGGTGTGCAGACGAGGAGCTGTGCGCCAGCCTCTCGGCCAGAGTGTTGGCAATTTCTTGTTCTGTTTCAGCCACGGATCCATCGGGACGTGTCAAGTGATTTAGTGAATCACTATCGGATCCCTTCAGTTTCCGTAAAATCTTCCACACCCTATTCAGGGGTGTCTGGCTATTTATTTTTGAGACAAAGTTTTGGAAGGATCTCCGTTTGTTTTCTCGGAAGATCTTCCTACACTTTGCTCGTAGTTTCCTAAATGTTGCGAAATTCTCAGGGATTGGGAATCTCATCGCTTTCCTGTATGCTTTTTTCTTCTTCCGTAGGGCCGCTCGACATTCCTCTGAAAACCAGGGATTGTGTTTTCTCGGTCTACCAGAGGTTGTTGGTATTGTCGAGCTGCAGATATTTGTTAAAATATTTTTGAATTTGTCATAGCTGTCCACCTCTGTCGTAAGGAGTCTGTGACACTCCTGTGAGAAAGTTTCCCAATCTGCTCGCCGTACACTCCAACGTTTGGGCTGTGGGGCCCTTGAAGTCGGGGTGATGTCGAGGCAGACTGGAAAATGGTCAGAACCGTGATCGTCATCGATCACAGTCCAGGAGAGCTCTGGAGCTAATGTAGGATCACAGAAAGTGAGATCGATGGCAGACGTGGTAAGATTGTGAATATTTACCCGTGTTGCCTCGAGACCGTTTGCCAAGTATACATCCATTTTCATAATGAAAGCCTCCACTGCCTTTCACCTCTGGTTTGTGTCTGTGTTTCCCCAGAGAGGACTGTGAGCATTGAAATCTCCCATTATCACATAGGGAGGGGGGAGTTGGTTTAGAACTTCCTCTAGCTCGGCAGACTGGAGGCGATGATCTGGTGGGATGTACACAGAGCAGATGGTGATTGGTCTGTGCAATGTCACTCTCACTGCTATTGCCTGTAGATTTGTTTTCATTGGTATCAAGCGGTGGGGGGTGCCCTTCTTCGTGAGAATTGAAACTCCCCCACACGCTATCTGGCCATCAGAGTGAATCAGATGATTGGCCGTATATCCTTTTACTGTGTAGTCGTCTGCTGGTAATTTTGTTTCCTGCAGACAGACTACATCAGGATTCCTCTGGAGGAGGAGGTCCAATTCTGTTCTATTTGATCTGATCCCTCTGATGTTCCAGGAAATTAATCTTGTCTGACCAGGTATCCTAATTTTTTGTGGGGAGGTTAGGCAGTATGCCTGCCTTCAACCCTTTTACTTTTATTCTCCTAGGAGGAGAGACTTCCATAGGAGAAGGAGGCCCTGTGGAGGGCCTCTCGGATTTTTTAGGGCTGAGTTTTTTTGAACCCTTGGGATTTTTAGGTCCCTCTGGGTTCTTAGATTTTTTGGGGCTTTGAGGCCCCTCAGGGGGATTTGTGGATCCCCGACTGGTGTTGGTGGCTCCATATTCTGGGAAGGGGTGGAGTTTTGTTTTTGGGGGGATAGAGAGGGCTCACGGGAATGGAGATGGGGGGTGGGTCCAACATCCACGCCCATGAGGGGGAGAATTTTTTTGTTTGGGGAAGGAGGGGGGGTGGAGGTCGCCTTGGAGGTGGATGTGGAGGGGGCTGCAGGTTCCACATCTTGAACCTCCAATGTGTCAAAAAGATTTTTTGACACATTTGCGACCTTGTTTTTAGGTCTTGATGGCTTTTTCTTTTGAGGACTGTCTTTTCTAGTCTGTGCGATTTTGCCATGGCTGTTTTGGTTATTACCAGCAGCCCTGGCAACTTCTGCATAACTCTTGGCAGAAGCAGCGACCTGCCGAGGGGGGCAGATCACTGCTTTTGCCTGAGCAAACGTACCGCCGTAAGTGGCTCTGTATGTCAAGATTGCCTTTTCTTCTTGCCACTTAGGACAATCTTTCGAATGTGCTGCATGCTTGCCTTGGCAGTTCAGACAACAAGGGTCCACTTTGCAGTTTTCCTCATTGTGGTCTTCTTTGCCGCAGCGGGGGCATGTAGCTTTACGGCGGCAGTTTGTTTTCGTATGGCCGTACCGGTGGCAGTTAAAACATCTCATGGGGTTCGGGACGTAAGGCCGAACCTCCAAGTCGAGGTATTCAATTCTTATTCTCGACGGGGGTCTCGGGCTGTCAAAAGTCAGGATCCAGGTGTTGGTCTGGATTGTGCTGTCGCCGCGGCGGATGCTAACCCGCCGAGCTTCGACAACACCCTCCAGTTCCTCAACCATCTCCTGCTCCGAACAGCCTACCAGATCTCTGCTTCTTATGACACCTTTTGACCTATTGAGGCTCCTGTGAGCCTCAACGGTGACTGCGATGTCAGAGAATCTGGTACATTTCAAGAGGTTCTCACTCTCTTGTCGACCCTGCACTTGTATCATTAAAGTGCCAGAGTTGTTCCTGTTCACTGCCTTTGGTGTACCGGCGCCAATTGCTTTGAGTGCCTTGCTGATGGTGAAGATACTCAAAGTGTTAAGTTTAATATTATCCTCATTCGGTTGAATTACCAGGAACGGCGAGAATTTTGGGGTTGCCATTCCTGGTAAGTCATCAAGAGTCATCGGGGCTGTAATCTTTCTTTTCTTTCCTGTCTGGGGTGGGGCTTTAAGGGGAGAGTTTTTGCTATTTTTGGCCATGATATTTATCGGCTATATTGTGCCCACTAGCACGGCTCAGTCCCACACTTGGGGGGTAAGGCACTCACCGAAGCTATACTCCTCAAGTCTGGCCTCCTCTTGTCCTTCCATGGTCCTTAGGGAAAAAGAAAAAAAAAAAAAAAAAAAGGACTCGAGGGGTGGAGTTGGGGGACGTCCCGCCTCCAGGCCTTTCTCTCGGATTGACCCTAATCTTTGCGTTGCACAAAGACTGACTGCTGATTCAGAGATGACAAACCATGATTAAAAAGAAATTTCATGGGGGACAGGAACTAGATATGGTTTTAAATCTAGTCCTTCCAATCTCTTTGCCTAAATGGAGGGGAGTGCCAAAAAATAGATTTGGCATCTCTGCGTTGGGTAGCTCGGGCCATCTACAAGGTAGGCTACCCACCCGTCTTTAGAGAAGCGTCAAGCCAAAGAGGAGTGTTGGGGTAGAAACACCTCGCAAGGTGAACCCCCCTCAGCCTCCAGGATCAATAGCTCCTCCTTATCGGGGTCCTCTCGGAACTGCGCACCCTCAGCAGAAAGGTGCCTGCTGTGCAGGATTTGGAAAGGAATATCTCCTCGTTGAACCTATTTCAACGGTACAGGGTATAGAGATACTGGGGGATAGAAGACAGTTAAGAAGGCTTGTTTTCCTCCGTTCTTTCTCTCTCTCTGTCCTGGCAACTCAATTTTGATAAGGAAGGGAAATTTGGAATCATTGGGGAAATGGGGTATGGAATGGAAATCATAGCTCAAATATGGTAAAAGGGGGTGGGATTTGTGCTATGCCATCGCCTTCCCTTGCTCTCTTTAAACTGAAACCGTCATTCCTCAAAACATCTTTTATATACTACGTTCTTGGGATTTGGGGGGAGAAAAAGTTTGGGGATGATTGCCAGGACAGAAAAAATAGCAAAATGGGTGAATGAAGCCATTCTCATAAAAAGGGCTGGGGTGTGGGGGGTCTTTGGAGCCACTGTGTCTCTCCATTTTTCTCTCACCAGTCGTGTGGTTTTTCGTTGGTTACCACCAAACCAGAATGGCTCTTTTAGTCGCCTTCTACGACACGCATGAGCTTACGGTGGCTCAATTCTTTTCCCTCTCAGTTGAGGGACCCCGGAGACCACACGGGGTTGGCCATCAGAGTGAATCAGATGATTGGCCGTATATCCTTTTACTGTGTAGTCGTCTGCCGGTAATTTTGTTTCCTGCAGACAGACTACATCAGGATTCCTCTGGAGGAGGAGGTCCAATTCTGTTCTATTTGATCTGATCCCTCTGACGTTCCAGGAAATTAATCTTGTCTGACTAGGTATCCTAATTTTTTGTGGGGAGGTTAGGCAGTATGCCTGCCTTCAACCCTTTTACTTTTATTCTCCTAGGAGGAGAGACTTCCATAGGAGAAGGAGGCCCTGTGGAGGGCCTCTCGGATTTTTTAGGGCTGAGTTTTTTTGAACCCTTGGGATTTTTAGGTCCCTCTGGGTTCTTAGATTTTTTGGGGCTTTGAGGCCCCTCAGGGGGATTTGTGGATCCCCCGACTGGTGTTGGTGGCTCCATATTCTGGGAAGGGGTGGAGTTTTGTTTTTGGGGGGATAGAGAGGGCTCACGGGAATGGAGATGGGGGGTGGGTCCAACATCCACGCCCATGAGGGGGAGAATTTTTTTGTTTGGGGAAGGAGGGGGGGTGGAGGTCGCCTTGGAGGTGGATGTGGAGGGGGCTGCAGGTTCCACATCTTGAACCTCCAATGTGTCAAAAAGATTTTTTGACACATTTGCGACCTTGTTTTTAGGTCTTGATGGCTTTTTCTTTTGAGGACTGTCTTTTCTAGTCTGTGCGATTTTGCCATGGCTGTTTTGGTTATTACCAGCAGCCCTGGAAACTTCTGCATAACTCTTGGCAGAAGCAGCGACCTGCCGAGGGGGGCAGATCACTGCTTTTGCCTGAGCAAACGTACCGCCGTAAGTGGCTCTGTATGTCAAGATTGCCTTTTCTTCTTGCCACTTAGGACAATCTTTCGAATGTGCTGCATGCTTGCCTTGGCAGTTCAGACAACAAGGGTCCACTTTGCAGTTTTCCTCATTGTGGTCTTCTTTGCCGCAGCGGGGGCATGTAGCTTTACGGCGGCAGTTTGTTTTAGTATGGCCGTACCGGTGGCAGTTAAAACATCTCATGGGGTTCGGGACGTAAGGCCGAACCTCCAAGTCGAGGTATTCAATTCTTATTCTCGACGGGGGTCTCGGACTGTCAAAAGTCAGGATCCAGGTGTTGGTCTGGATTGTGTTGTCGCCGCGGCGGATGCTAACCCGCCGAGCTTCGACAACACCCTCCAGTTCCTCAACCATCTCCTGCTCCGAACAGCCTACCAGATCTCTGCTTCTTATGACACCTTTTGACCTATTGAGGCTCCTGTGAGCCTCAACGGTGACTGCGATGTCAGAGAATCTGGTACATTTCAAGAGGTTCTCACTCTCTTGTCGACCCTGCACTTGTATCATTAAAGTGCCAGAGTTGTTCCTGTTCACTGCCTTTGGTGTACCGGCGCCATTTGCTTTGAGTGCCTTGCTGATGGTGAAGATACTCAAAGTGTTAAGTTTAATATTATCCTCATTCGGTTGAATTACCAGGAACGGCGAGAATTTTGGGGTTGCCATTCCTGGTAAGTCATCAAGAGTCATCGGGGCTGTAATCTTTCTTTTCTTTCCTGTCTGGGGTGGGGCTTTAAGGGGAGAGTTTTTCATATTTTTGGCCATGATATATATAAATTTTTATTCAACCCGGCTATATTGTGCCCACTAGCACGGCTCAGTCCCACACTTGGGGGGTAAGGCACTCACCGAAGCTATACTCCTCAAGTCTGGCCTCCTCTTGTCCTTCCATGGTCCTTGGGAAAAAAAAAAAAAAAAAAAAAAAAAAAAAGGACTCGAGGGGTGGAGTTGGGGGACGTCCCGCCTCCAGGCCTTTCTCTCGGATTGACCCTAATCTTTGCGTTGCACAAAGACTGACTGCTGATTCAGAGATGACAAACCATGATTAAAAAGAAATTTCATGGGGGACAGGAACTAGATATGGTTTTAAATCTAGTCCTTCCAATCTCTTTGCCTAAATGGAGGGGAGTGCCAAAAAATAGATTTGGCATCTCTGCGTTGGGTAGCTCGGGCCATCTACAAGGTAGGCTACCCACCCGTCTTTAGAGAAGCGTCATACCAAAGAGGAGTGTTGGGGTAGAAACACCTCGCAAGGTGAACCCCCCTCAGCCTCCAGGATCAATAGCTCCTCCTTATCGGGGTCCTCTCGGAACTGCGCACCCTCAGCAGAAAGGTGCCTGCTGTGCAGGATTTGGAAAGGAATATCTCCTCGTTGAACCTATTTCAACGGTACAGGGTATAGAGATACTGGGGGATAGAAGACAGTTAAGAAGGCTTGTTTTCCTCCGTTCTTTCTCTCTCTCTGTCCTGGCAACTCAATTTTGATAAGGAAGGGAAATTTGGAATCATTGGGGAAATGGGGTATGGAATGGAAATCATAGCTCAAATATGGTAAAAGGGGGTGGGATTTGTGCTATGCCATCGCCTTCCCTTGCTCTCTTTAAACTGAAACCGTCATTCCTCAAAACATCTTTTATATACTACGTTCTTGGGATTTGGGGGGAGAAAAAGTTTGGGGATGATTGCCAGGACAAGAAAAATAGCAAAATGGGTGAATGAAGCCATTCTCATAAAAAGGGCTGGGTGTGGGGGGTCTGTGGAGCCACTGTGTCTCTCCATTTTTCTCTCACCAGTCGTGTGGTTTTTCGTTGGTTACCACCAAACCAGAATGGCTCTTTTAGTCGCATTCTACGACACGCATGAGCTTACGGTGGCTCAATTCTTTTCCCACTCAGTTGAGGGACCCCGGAGACCACACGGGGTAAAGACAAGGAAGCATTCATGAACAGACTTGCAGAGAAAGCAGAAGCAGCAGCGACTGGAGGACACATGAGGATCCTTTATCAAACTACCAAGACACTTGCTGGAAAATATGGGAAACCAGAGGTACCAGTCAAAGACAAAGATGGGAAAACTATTTTTGGAAAAGAGGCTCAATCTGAACGATGGAGGGAACATTTCAACTGCCTTCTGAACAGACCACCACCAGACAACCAGCCAGAAATTTTGCCTGCAAGGAATGAGCTACCAATTAGCTGTGATCCACCATCGATAGCAGAGATTGTGGGTGCCATTAACAAGATGAAAAGGGGGAAAGCTGCTGGACCAGACCAGATTCCACCGGAGGCTCTAAAAGTTGATGCGGAAAGAAATGCTGAGGCCCTGCACCCACTATTTGAGAGAATCTGGAATGACGGGATATTCCCAAAGGATTGGAAGGAAGGACATCTTAGATGCAGATGGATTGGACACACGCTTAGAAAGAATGACTCAACTATAACAAAGAAAGTATTGGACTGGAACCCTCAGGGCAGAAGATCAAGGGGAAGGCCACGAGGAACATGGAGAAGAATTAAAGAAGCTGATATACAGAGAAGTGGTAAGACCTGGAATGAGATAAAAAAGTTGGCTCAGGATAGAGAAGGATGGAAACTGTTTGTCTGTGGCCTATACCCTGACCCAGGGTGAAAAAGGCAATGATGATGATATATATATATATATATATATATATATATATATATATATATATATATATATTATATATATATATATATATATATATATATATATATATATATATATATATATATATATATATATATATATATATATATATATAGTTATCTCTCCCCTCTAAACCAACACGTAACGGATAACAATATTGGTAATGATAAAGGGAAACGTGTTGATATTAATGATAACAGGTATGATATTGGTATTGATGACGATAAGCGTGTTGATATTGATGACAACAGGGAAGATATTGGTATTAAAGATGGCAACAGAATTTACATGTCTGTAATATTGATTATGTTGGTATTGATGGAGGCAAAAGTGTTGATATTTGTATTGATGAAGTTAACAATGTTGATATTGGTATTGATAGTGCCAAGTCTTGATGCTGCTCTTGATAGTGGAAAAGGTGTTGATATTGGTTTTGATTATGGAAAGTGTTAAAAATGGTTTTGATTGAAACAAAATATTTGATCTACATAATACATACAACAGTATTGGGATTGGTATTGAGAATTGACTTTTGGGGTAACTATAGATAGTAGTATCGTTGTTATTAGGCGTAAAGTAAATGAAACAATATAATTGATTGATACTTACAATCTGTTAGTCACACATGGATGGGAGAAAGAAATAACAAAGATTAGACCTTTAAGTAAATATAGTTAAAGTATTTTTTTTTCATATCAATTGTTTCAATACACAAAAACTTGATCTTTTCAATTATGAAATATACACTAAACTTGCTCAAAGCGGTATACAAGGTTTCTCCAGTTATAAGGTTAAGCTCTCTCTCTCTCTCTCTCTCTCTCTCTCTCTCTCTATATATATATATATATATATATATATATTATATATATATACCCCGTGTGGTGTCCGGGGTCCCTCAACTGAGAGGGTCAAGAATAGCCCAACGCCAAGCCAGCGTGTCGTAAAAGGCGACTAATGGTGTGTGATTCCTCCATCTTTGAGTCACCTGGTCCTCCAGGTTGGGGGTTGGCAAAGAGTTAACACCCCTTTCCGTTAAACTCTAACCGTTACAGAAACACAGACAGACAAACCAAATCCTTTTTTTAGCTTGGGCGACCGAAGAGTTTCTGGAATATCAGAATTTATGAAGGACAACAGACAAAGCCGAAAGGACTCTGCTGACCCGATGACGTCTTCGCTAAACAAGCAGCTTCGAATTGCGTCGTGGAACGTTCGCACCATGTATGAAGCAGGAAAAAGCTCTCAAGTTGTGACTGAGATGAGAAGATACAGGCTGCATATACTTGGAGTAAGCGAAACCCACTGGATACAATCCGGACAGAAACACCTCAAGTCTGGGGAGAAGATTTTATATTCAGGGAGAGGGGACGGGATTCATACACAGGGAGTAGGAATAATTCTAAGCAAGTTTGCCCAGAAGTCACTGAGAGGATGGGAACACTGCGGAGAAAGGATCATCATGGCGTCCTTTACAACACGGAGTAAGAAGATCAGCATGAACATTGTACAGATCTATGCCCCAACAAATGATGCAACAGATGAGGACAAAGATAGATTTTATGGTCTGCTACAACAAGTCATTGACAAGTTGCCAAGGAAAGACATCAACATATTGATGGGAGATGCTAATGCAAAAGTGGGACAGGATAACGTAGGCTATGAAGGTATCATGGGACGTCATGGCATGGAGAAATGAATGATGGTGAGAGATTTGCAAATTTCTGTGCATTCAACAGTTTGGTGATTGGAGGATCAGTGTTCCCCCATAAGAGGATCCACAAAGCAACTTGGGTCTCACCAGATGGTATGACAGAGAATCAGATTGATCATTTTTGTATCTCTCGTAGATTCAGACGTTCATTGGAAGATGTGACAGTACGGAGAGGGGCAGATGTTGGATCAGACCACCACCTGCTATTGGCAAAGCTTAAGCTCCGACTCAGAAAACACGGGGCCAGATCACATACAAGAAAAAAATTCCGAGGTGAATGCACTTGATGGGGAAAAGAATGATGAATTCAAACTACAATTGAGTAATAGATTCCAACCTCTTACTGAGCTCGAGGAGGACATAGATGTAGAGTCACATTGGGCAAAGATCAAGGAAGTCTACATAACAACTTGCCACGAGGTATTGGGGGTAAAGAAATCGGAACATAAAGAATGGATAAGTCCAACCACCTTGGACCTTATTGAAAAGAGGAGAACAAGGAAGGAACAAGTGAATGCAAGCCGAACAAGGGCTTCAAGACTGGATGCACAAGAGCAGTATCGAGCCATAGCTAAGGAAGTCAAAAGATCTGTGAAGAAAGACAAGGAAGCATTCATGAACAGACTTGCAGAGAAAGCAGAAGCAGCAGCGACTGGAGGACACATGAGGATCCTTTATCAAACTAGCAAGACACTTGCTGGAAAATATGGGAAACCAGAGGTACCAGTCAAAGACAAAGATGGGAAAACTATTTTTGGAAAAGAGGCTCAATCTGAACGATGGAGGGAACATTTCAACTGCCTTCTGAACAGACCACCACCAGACAACCAGCCAGAAATTTTGCCTGCAAGGAATGAGCTACCAATTAGCTGTGATCCACCATCGATAGCAGAGATTGTGGGTGCCATTAACAAGATGAAAAGGGGAAAGCTGCTGGACCAGACCAGATTCCACCGGAGGCTCTAAAAGTTGATGCGGAAAGAAATGCTGAGGCCCTGCACCCACTATTTGAGAGAATCTGGAATGACGGGATATTCCCAAAGGATTGGAAGGAAGGACATCTTATCAAGCTTCCAAAGAAAGGGGACCTCAGTAATTGTAATAATTATCGAGGCATCACTCTTCTTTCTATCCCAGGAAAGGTTTTCAACCGTATTATTTTAGAGAGAATTAAGAATGCAACAGATGCTAAACTGCGGGACGAACAGGCAGGTTTTCGAAAAAACCGTTCAACCACCGACCAGATTGCCTCTCTGCGAGTCATAGTGGAACAGTCTATAGAATGGAACTCTCCTCTTATTGTCAACTTTCTGGATTACGAGAAGGCTTTCGACAGTATTGACAGAGCAACATTGTGGAAAATTCTGGCACATTGTGGACTCCCTGAAAAGATAGTAAACCTCATTAAGGAAATGTATGAAGGATCAAGTTGCAGGGTTGTACATGAAGATCAGCTTACTGACAGCTTTGAAATTAAGACTGGTGTCAAGCAGGGATGCTTGCTCTCTCCATTCCTGTTCATCCTTGCCATTGATTGGCTAATGAAGGAAACCTCCAAAGGGAGAAGAAATGGGATACAGTGGACCCCCTGGACACAGTTGGATGATCTGGATTTTGCAGATGATCTGGCTCTTTTGTCCCACACCCAGGACCAAATGCAAGCAAAAACCACAATTATAAATAGCCTGTCGGAATCAATTGGTCTAAGAATTCACCCTGCAAAGTCAAAGGTCTTGAGGATAGGTACGCGTCAAAGGGAGCAGATCAAAGTTAAAGATCAGGAACTCGAAGATATAGACACTTTCTGCTATCTCGGAAGTATAATTGACAAGGATGGAGGCACGGAAGCAGAGGTGAAAGCACGAATAGGAAAGGCACAGGCTGCATTCACATCTTTGAACAGAGTTTGGAGAACTAAAGATATCTCCCTTCAACTAAAGCTAAGACTTTTCAACTCAAACGTGAAGTCTGTCCTACTGTATGGATGTGAAACTTGGAACGCATCACAGGCATGTATAAGGAGGGTACAGATTTTCGTAAACAGGTGCATGCGTAAGCTACTCAGAATATAATGGATGGATAGAATAAAAAATGAAGAAGTATGGAAAAGAACACAACAGAAACCAGTGGGAGAGGATATAGGAAGAAGACGATGGAGATGGATTGGACACACTATAACAAAGAAAGTATTGGACTGGCACCCTCAGGGCAGAAGATCAAGGGGAAGGCCACGAGGAACATGGAGAAGAATTAAAGAAGCTGATATACAGAGAAGTGGTAAGACCTGGAATGAGATAAAAAAGTTGGCTCAGGATAGAGAAGGATGGAAACTGTTTGTCTGTGGCCTATACCTGACCCAGGGTGAAAAAGGCAATGATGATGATGATGATATATATATATATAATATATATATATATATATATATTATATATATATATATATATATATATATATATATATATATATATATATATATATATATATATATATATATATATATATATATATATATATATATATATATATATATATATATATATATATATATATATATATATATATATATTATATATAAATATATATATATATATATATATATATATATATATATATATATATATATATATATATATATATATATATATATATATATATATATATATATATATATATAGTTATCTCTCCCCTCTAAACCAACACGTAACGGATAACAATATTGGTAATGATAAAGGGAAACGTGTTGATATTAATGATAACAGGTATGATATTGGTATTGATGACGGTAAGCGTGTTGATATTGATGACAACAGGGAAGATATTGGTATTAAAGATGGCAACAGAATTTACATGTCTGTAATATTGATTATGTTGGTATTGATGGAGGCAAAAGTGTTGATATTTGTATTGATGAAGTTAACAATGTTGATATTGGTATTGATAGTGCCAAGTCTTGATGCTGCTCTTGATAGTGGAAAAGGTGTTGATATTGGTTTTGATTATGGAAAGTGTTAAAAATGGTTTTGATTGAAACAAAATATTTGATCTACATAATACATACAACAGTATTGGGATTGGTATTGAGAATTGACTTTTGGGGTAACTATAGATAGTAGTATCGTTGTTATTAGGCGTAAAGTAAATGAAACAATATAATTGATTGATACTTACATACTGTTAGTCACACATGGATGGGAGAAAGAAATAACAAAGATTAGACCTTTAAGTAAATATAGTTAAAGTATTTTTTTTTCATATCAATTGTTTCAATACACAAAAACTTGATCTTTTCAATTATGAAATATACACTAAACTTGCTCAAAGCGGTATACAAGGTTTCCCCAGTTATAAGGTTAAGCGAACACGTAGGACGAGACATGACGCCAGTTGGGGGATATTATATTTTTCAGACATAGACAAATCTTTTAACGGCCAATTACTCATTGTAAACCTGAGTTCGATGAGAGATTGTGAGTAAAGTTTCTTTCCCAAAGACTTAACTCTGTGCTGATCGAGGGTCGTTCCCAGGACCGTCCGATCAAAAGCCATTGTCAATTCAGTTATCTCTCACCCGCTCAACCAAGAGCGTAAAGTAAATGAAACGCTATAAAAGCTTGATACTTATCCACTGTTAGTCACACATAGATAGGAGAAAGAAACAAGAAAAGATTAGACATTTAACATGTTCATCCCATCCTCCCCTAAATTCCTTAGGTTTGTCCACTTACGAAAGTTGAGACCCTCTCTCTCTCTCTCTCTCTCTCTCTCTCTCTCTCTCTCTCTCTCTCTCTCTCTCTCTCTCTCTCTCTCTATATATATATATATATATATATATATATATATATATATATATATAACTCTTTGCTTAACAAATTTTGATACTGTAAGCCATGCAACATCTATCCAAGGTTCCTTTTTATTTTATAGGCCATATTTTATTTGGCTTTTTTAGTCTTATGACAATTCAGTTATCTCTCACCCTCTAAACCAACCCGTAGAGGAAAACAATATTGGAAATGATGGCAAAAGTGTTGATATTGATGACAATATGGATGATATTGGTATTGATGACGGTAGTAGTGTTGATATTGATGACAATATGGAAGATATTGATATTAAAGATGGCAACAGTATTTATATTGGTAGTTATGTCTATAATATTGATGATGTTGGAATTGATGGAGGCAAAAGTGTTGATATTTGTATTGATGAAGTTAACAATGTTGATATTGGTATTGATAGTGCCAAGTCTTGATGCTGCTCTTGATAGTGGAAAAGGTTTTGATATTGGTTTTGATTATGGAAAATGTTAATGGTTTCGATTGAAACAAAATATTTGATCTACATAATACATACAACAGTATTGGGATTGGTAGTGAGAATTGACTATTGGGGAATGTATAGATAGTGGTATCGTTGTTATTAAGCGTAAAATAAATGAAACAATATAATTGATTAATACTTACACCCTGTTAGTCACACATGGATGGGAGAAAGAAATAACAAAGATTAGACCTTTAAGTAAATATAGTTAAAGCATATTTTTTTATATCAATTGTTTCAATACACAAAAACTTGATCTTTTCAATTACGAAATATACACTAAACGACTTTTGGGGTAACTAGAGATAGTAGTATCGTTGTTTTAAGCGTAAAAGAAATGAAACAATATAATTGATTAATACTTACAGGCTGTTAGTCACACATGGATGGTAGAAAGAAATAACAAAGATTAGACCTTGAAGTAAATATTTAAAAAATAAATTTTGTATCAATTGTTCCAAAACACAAAATCTTGATCTTTTCAATAACGAAATATATCCTAACGTGCTCAAAGCGGTATACAAGGTTTCCCCAGTTATAAGGTTAAGCGAACACGTAGGACAAGATATGACGCCAGTTGGGGGATATCATATTTTTCAGACATAGACAAATCTTTTAACGGCCTGAGTTCGATGAGAGATTGTGAGTAAAGTTTCTTTCCCAAAGACTTAACTCGATCGAGGGTCATTCCCAGGACCGTCCGATCCGAAAGACAGTGGCATATCACAAGGCAATATAGACGCACAAACCATATGATTTTTACGTTTAATAGTTATAAAACCTTTGTAATTCACATTCTATTCAATTCAATTAACATATTCATCCCATCTTCCCCTAAATTCCTTAGGTTTGTCCACTTACGAAAGTTGAGCCTCTCTCTCTCTTTCTCTCTCTCTCTCTCTCTCTCTCTCTCTCTCTCTCTCTCTCTCTCTATATATATATATATATATATATATATATATATATATATATATATATATATATTTAATATTTATATATATCTTTAACTCTTTGCTTAACAAATTTTGATACTGTAAGCCATGCAACATCTATCCAAGGTTCCTTTTTATTTTATAGGCCATATTTTATTTGGCTTTTTTTGTCTTATGACAATTCAGTTATCTCTCACCCTCTAAACCAACCCGTAGCGGACATCAATACTGGAAATGATGATGGTAAACGTGTTGATATTGATGACAATATGGATGATATTGGTATTGATGACGGTAGTGGTGTTGATATTGATGACAACATGGGAGATATTGAAGATGGCAACAGTATTTATATTGGTAGTTATGTCTGTAATATTGATGATGTTGGTATTGATGGAGGCAAAAGTGTTGATATTTGTATTGATGAAGTTAACAATGTTGATATTGGTATTGATAGTGCCAACAGTCTTGATGCTGGTCTTGATGGTGGAAAAGTGTTGATATTGGTATTGATTATAGAAAGTGTTAATAATTGTTTCCATTGAAACACAATATTTGATCTACATAATACATACAACAGTATTACGATTGTTATTTAGAATTGACTTTTGGGGTAACTAGAGATAGTAGTATCGTTGTTATTAAGCGTAAAATAAATGAAACAATAAAATTGATTAATACTTACACGCTGTTAGTCACACATGGATGGTAAAAAGAAATAACAAAGATTAGACCTTTAAGTAAATATAGTTAAAGTATTTTTTTCGTATCAATTGTTTCAATACACAAAAACTTGATCTTTTCAATAACGAAATATACACTAAACTTGCTCAAAGCGGTATACAAGGTTACCCCAGTTATAAGGTTAAGCGAACACGTAGGACAAGACATGACGCCAGTTGGGGGATATTATATTTTTCAGACATAGACAAATCTTTAGCGGCCAAATACTCATTTTAAACCTGAGTTGGATGAGAGCATGTGAGTAAAGATTCTTTCCCAAAGACTCAACTCTGTGCTGATAGAGGGTCGATCCCATGACCGTCCGATCCGATCACTCTCTCTCTCTCTCTCTCTCTTTATCAATCTATCTCTTTATCTCTTTGCTTTACAAATTTTGATATTGTGAGCCATGCGACATCCGTCGAAGGTTCCTTTTTATTTTAGAGACCCTATTTTATTTGTCTTTTTTGTTTTCTGACAATTTAGTTATCTCTCACCCTCTAAACCAACCGATAAAGGATAACATTATTGGTAATGATGATGGCAAACGTGTTAATATGGATGACAACAGGGGTGATATTGGTATTTATGAGGGTAACAGTGTTGATATTGATGACGACAGTGAAGATATTGGTATGAAAGATGGCAACACTATTTTTATAATGGAATTGATGACTGTAATATTGATGATGTTAGTATTGGTGGAGGAAAAAGTGTTGATATTTGTATTGATGAAGGCAACAATGATGATATTGATATTGATAGTGCCAACAGTCTTGGTCCTGGTCTTGATAGTAGAAAAGTGTTGATATTGGTATTGATTATGGAAAGTGTTAATATTGGTTTGGATGGAAACAAAATATTTGATGTACATAATACATACAACAGTATTACGATTGGTAATGAGAATTGACTTTTGGGGTAACTAGAGATAGTAGTATCGTTGTTATTAAGCGTAAAATAAATGAAAGAATATAATTGATTGATACTTACATCCTGTTAGTCACACGTGGATGGGAGAAAGAAATAACAAAGATTAGACCTTTAAGTAAATATAGTTAAAGTATATTTTTTGTATCAATTGTTTCAAAACACAAAAACTTGATCTTTTCAATAACGAAATATACACTAAACTTGCTCAAAGCGGTATACAAGGTTTCCCAGTTATAAGGTTAAGCGAACACGTAGGACGAGACATGACGCCAGTTGGGGATATTATATTTTTCAGACATAGACAAATCTTTAGCGGCCAAATACTCATTTTAAACCTGAGTTGGATGAGAGCATGTGAGTAAAGATTCTTTCCCAAAGACTCAACTCTGTGCTGATCGAGGGTCGATCCCATGACCGTCCGATCCGATCTCTCTCTCTCTCTCTCTCTCTCTCTCTCTCTTTATCAAGCTATCTCTTTATCTCTTTGCTTTACAAATTTTGATATTGTGAGCCATGCGACATCCATCGAAGGTTCCTTTTTATTTTAGAGACCCTATTTTATTTGTCTTTTTTATTTTCTGACAATTTAGTTATCCCTCACCCTCTAAACCAACTGATAAAGGATAACAATATTGGTAATGATGATGGCAAACGTGTTGATATGGATAACAACACGGGTGATATTGGTATTTATGAGGGTAACAGTGTTGATATTGATGACGACAGTGAAGATATGAAAGATGGCAACGCTATTTTTATATTGGTATTGATGACTGTAATATTGATGATGTTAGTATTGGTGGAGGAAAAAGTGTTGATATTTGTATTGATGAAGGCAACAACGATGATATTGGTATTGATAGTGCCAACAGTCTTGGTCCTGGTCTTGATAGTGGAAAAGTGTTGATATTGGTATTGATTATGGAAAGTGTTAATATTGGTTTGGATGGAAACAAAATATTTGATGTGCATAATACATACAACAGTATGGTAATGAGAATTGACTTTTGGGGTAACTAGAGATAGTAGTATCGTTGTTATTAAGCGTAAAATAAATGAAAGAATATAATTGATTGATACTTACTTTCTGTTAGTCACACATAGATGGGAGAAATAAATAACAAAGATTAGACCTTTAAGTAAATATAGTTAAAGTATATTTTTTGTATCAATTTTCAAAACACAAAAACTTGATCTTTTCAATTACGAAATATACACTAAACGACTTTTAGGGTAACTAGAGATAGTAGTATCGTTGTTATTAAGCGTATAAAGAAAAGAAACAATATAATTGATTGATTCTGTTAGTCACATATGGATGGTAGAAAGAAATTACAAAGATTAGACCTTTAACTAAATATTAAAAAAAAAATCTGTATCAATTGTTTCAAAACACAAAATCTTGATCTTTTCACTAACCAAATATACCCTAACGTGCTCAAAGTGGTATACAAGGTTTCCCCAGTTATAAGGTTAAGCGAACACGTAGGACAAGACATGACGCCAGTTGGGGGATATCATATTTTTCAGACATAGACAAATCTTTTAACGGCCAATTACTCTTTTTAAACCCGAGTTCGATGAGAGACTGTGAGTAAAGTTTCTTTCCCAAAGACTTAACTCTCTGCTGACCGAGGGTCGTTTCCAGGATCGTCCGATCCGAAAGACAGTGGCATATCACAAGGCAATAAAGAAGCACAAACCATATGATTTTTACGTTTAATAGTTATAAAACCTTTGTAATTCACATTCTATTCAATTCAATTAACATGTTCATCCCTTCTTCCCCTAAATTCCTTAGGTTTGTCCACTCACGAAAGTTGGGCCTCTCTCTCTCTCTCTTTCTCTCTCTCTCTCTCACTCTCTCTCTCTCTCTCTCTCTCTCTCTCTATATATATATATATATATATATATATATATATATATATATATATATATATATATATATATATATATATATATTTAATATTTATATATATCTTTAACTCTTTGCTTAACAAATTTTGATACTGTAAGCCATGCACCATCGATCCAAGGTTCCTTTTTATTTTATAGGCCATATTTTATTTGGCTTTTTTTGTCTTATGACAATTCAGTTATCTCTCACCCTCTAAACCAACCCGTAGCGGACATCAATACTGGAAATGATGATGGCAAACGTGTTGATATTGATGACAATATGGATGATATTGGTATTGATGACGGTGGTAGTGTTGATAGTGATGACAACATGGATGTTATTGATATTAAAGATGGCAACAGTATTTATATTGGTAGTTATGTCTGTAATATTGATGATGTTGGTATTGATAGAGGCAAAAGTGTTGATATTTGTATTGACGAAGTTAACAATGTTGATATTGGTATTGATAGTGCCAACAGTCTTGATGCTGGTCTTGATGGTGGAAAAGTGTTGATATTGGTATTGATTATAGAAAGTGTTAATAATTGTTTCCATTGAAACACAATATTTGATCTACATAATACAAAAAACAGTATTATGATTGTTATTTAGAATTGACTTTTGGAGTAACTAGAGATAGTACTATCGTTGTTATTAAGCGTAAAATAAATGAAACAATAAAATTGATTAATACTTACACGCTGTTAGTCACACATGGATGGTAAAAAGAAATAACAAAGATTAGACCTTTAAGTAAATATAGTTAAAGTATTTTTTTTTCGTATCAATTGTTTCAATACACAAAAACTTGATCTTTTCAATAACGAAATATACACTAAACTTGCTCAAAGCGGTATACAAGGTTACCCCAGTTATAAGGTTAAGCGAACACGTAGGACAAGACATGACGCCAGTTGGGGGATATTATATTTTTCAGACATAGACAAATCTTTTAACGGCCAATTACTCATTTTAAACCTGAGTTCGATGAGAGATTGTGAGTAAAGTTTATTTCCCAAAGACTTAACTCTGTGCTGATCGAGGGTCGTTCCCAGGACCGTCCGATCCGAAAGACAGTGGCATATCGCAAGGCAATATAGACGCACAAACCATATGATTTTTACGTTTAATAGTTATAAAACCTTTGTAATTCACATTCTATTCAATTCAATTAACATGTTCATCCCATCTTCCCCTAAATTCCTTAGGTTTGTCCACTTACGAAAGTTGAGCCTCTCTCTCTCTCTTTCTCTCTCTCTCTCTCTATATATATATATATATATATATATATATATATATATATATATATATATATATATATATATATATATATATATATATATATATATATATATATAATATATATATATATATATATATATATATATATATATATATATATATATATATCTTTAACTCTTTGCTTACCAAATTTTGATACTGTAAGCCATGCAACATCTATCCAAGGTTCCTTTTTATTTTATAGGCCATATTTTATTTGGCTTTTTTAGTCTTATGACAATTCAGTTATCTCTCACCCTCTAAACCAATCCGTAGCGGACAACAATATTGGAAATGATGATGGCAAACGTGTTGATATTAATGACAATATGGATGATATTGGTATTGATGACGGTAGTAGTGTTGATATTGATGACAATATGGAATATATTGATATTAAAGATGGCAACAGTATTTATATTGGTAGTTATGTCTGTAATATTGATGATGTTGGAATTGATGGAGGCAAAAGTGTTGATATTTGTATTGATGAAGTTAACAATGTTGATATTGATATTGATAGTGCCAACAGTCTTGATGCTGGTCTTGTGGTGGAAAAGTGTTGATATTGGTATTGATTATAGAAAGTGTTAATAATTGTTTCGATTGAAACAGAATATTTGATCTACATAATACATACATCAGTATTACGATTGTTATTTAGAATTGACTTTTGGGGTAACTAGAGATAGTAGTATCGTTGTTATTAATCGTAAAACAAATAAAACAATATAATTGATTAATACTTACTTGCTGTTAGTCACACATGGATGGTAAAAAGAAATAACAAAGATTAGACCTTTAAGTAAATATAGTTAAAGTATTTCTTTGTATCAATTGTTTCAATACACAAAAACTTGATCTTTTCAATAACGAGATATACACTAAACTTGCTCAAAGCGGTATACAAGGTTTCCCCAGTTAGGACGAGACATGACGCCAGTTGGGGGATATTATATTTTTCAGACATAGACAAATCTTTTAACGGCCAATTACTCATTTTAAACCTGAGTTCGATGAGAGATTGTGAGTAAAGTTTATTTCTCAAAGACTTAACTCTGTGCTGATCGAGGGTCGTTCCCAGGACCGTCCGATCCGAAAGACAGTGGCATATCACAAGGCAATATAGACGCACAAACCATATGATTTTTACGTTTAATAGTTATAAAACCTTTGTAATTCACATTCTATTCAATTCAATTACATGTTCATCCCATCTTTCCCTAAATTCCTTAGGTTTGTCCACTTAACCCTATTCCACTCCCAATTTTCATAGTCCTATTCATACCCCATGGGGTGGATTTACACCCCTATTCCAATGATAAAAAAAATGTGAGTTACCCTATTCTTTTCCATTGGGGTGGTTTTTTTTACACCCCTAGTCAAATGGTAAGAAAAAAGCTTTTTATCCTATTCTTATCCAATGGGGTGGTTTTGCACCCCTAAGTTAATATAGGAAAATATGAAAAGAACTATTATTATTATTGCTTTTATTATTATTATTATTATTGTTATTATTATTATTATTATTATTATTATTATTATTATTATTATTATTATTATTATTATTGTTATTGTTATTGTTATTGTTATTATTATTATTATTATTATTATTATTATTATTATTATTATTATTATTATTATTATTATTATTATTATTATTATTATTATTATTATTATTATTATTATTATTATTATTATTATTCATTCCGCCAGTTTTTACCATAATTAGTGCAAAGAATAGAGATAATAAAATAGAGTTTTGTTTCACAGCTTGTTCTATTTTTATTTTTTACATTTTCCACACCATGACTCTGACTCTGATCCAACTTTTTCATTCCTTCCCCTTCTTGTTTGTCACATGTTCCTTTTACAATAATTACAACACAGAGCAGATGCTCCTATCTCCCTGTTCCTAAGGTTGTTCTATTTTGTTTTGAATATGAATTTGATTCATTCATTACAATAAAATCAAAACGAAGTGAAAATGGCGGCGGATGCAAATAGGAATGTTTTTCAAGCATTTCAAGGGCCCTCAACAACTGATGAAAACAGTTCAGACTTTATTGATCTCCAGTCAGTTCATCTTTCAGATCCGTCACTCTTAGAAAGAAGTTTCAACTCTACATCAGGTAAGTCCCTTCTGAATCTATTCTTGGTTTTTTGTTTTGTTAGGGTTAACCTCTCTTTCAACTACTATAGGTCACATAAAGATACTGCACTGCTTTGACAATTATTTGTGCGAATCAGACTAAGACATGCAGTGTAGCACAAATCTTAGCCAGTAAGTGTTGACAGACACCAGGCCAGCCAGCCGTATCACTTTTCCTATAATATGCCACGTCTGGCAGGGAGCTGATAAAAGAGCTGATACAATAACTGTGTGTTTGTCTTTGGTTTGAGAAGCTTATCTACTGTACAATTTTGAGCATATAGGGTCACGTAAAGCACTTATAGTATAGGGTCTACTCTGGATTCACTTCCGGAAAGATGTATTTTAATCAACGAACATGTAGTCGGTAAATCCAATTCTAATATATATTGAGAAATTCATGTATAGTAAGTATGCAAACAGACCACCCTGTTCTTTCATTTTGCTGTATCATATGTTCCATTTATTTCCATCATTCTCTACAGATGTGTGCCGTGAAGACCTTGCTGATTTCAATTATGAATCTTCCCTCATTGATGATCCCAATGTACCATATTCAAGTCATTCAAATGCACCAAGCTTACAGAATATGGAGCGGCATTGCAGCAGACCCTGTGGCCAGAGCAACAATGACAATGAAGCGTTTTCTGAACCTAACAAATGCTCTAAGGTTTGACGACAGGACTACAAGAACAGACAGAAGGGCCAGGGATGTTTTTGCGCCAATCAGGGACCTTTTTGATACCATCAACAATCAACTTTCTAAGATATATACTCCAGACATGAACCTTACAGTGGATGAGCAATTAATCCCATGGAGGGGGAGAGTCAAGTTTCTTCAATATTTACCAAGCAAACCGGATAAGTATGGATTGAAAATATTCTGGATATGTGATTCTAAGACTGCTTATCCACTGAAAGCAATTCCCTATCTTGGAAAATATGGAGAAAGGAGGACAGATTTAGGAAGAGAAACTGTCAAGGAATTAGCTATGCCATATTGCAAAAGTGGTAGAAAGATTACTTTTGATAATTTTTTCACGGACAAAGAGCTTTTGTTATGGCTCAGAAAGCAAGGATTGACAGGAGTTGGGACAGTTCGAAATTTAAATATGGCAAGGATTTGAAAAAATCAGAATCAAGCTTTGCTTTCACTTTTGAATTGTCTTTAGTCAGCCATAAATCAAACCACAAGAAAAATGTAATTGTTTTGAGTTCAATGCACAATTCTCAGGATGTTGATGACGGGCCCAAAAGAAAACCTGAAATGGTGAAGTACTATAATCAAACCAAAGGTGGAGTTGATACGTTTGACCAGATGTGTCACAGTCTGACAACCAAAAGAAAGTGCCGAAGGTGGCCAATGGTGATTTTTTACAACCTGTTGGACACGGTAGGAATTTCATCTCAAATAATTTATAGGAAAATTTTTCCACAAAGCGCTCTCGCACAGGAAAAGAGAAGGGCAGAGTTTCAGGAGGACTTGGCAAGATGCCGATTGCAGGATCATCTATCTCGCAGATTAGCAAAGCTGAGGAAGCCTAACATTATGTTAGAACTCTCAATCCAGCATGTTTGTGAAGTATGGAAAATCACAAGACCAAACCATGCTGAACAAATGAGACAAACTGCTAGTGGCACACCATCAAACAAGCGAAAAGGAGAGCAGGGGAGATGCTGGGGCAGCCCAAGGAAGAAGGACCGGAAATTTAGAACTTCAAGCAGTTCATTTGGCAGATTTGTTTGTAAAGAGCACTCACTTCTCGTATGCAAGTCCTGTTGATAACAAGAGATAATGGGAGGCAGAGAGTTGAGAGAGGATGACAAACTGATAGACAGACAAAAAGAAATATTTTGGACCCTGGACCCTGGTAGACCAAAGGAAGAGAAGGGGAGGGGATTGGCATGTTGCTCGATGTTACATTCTTCACTATTCTCGTCATTCAAAGTCTTTTCTGACTGGTAAGTTTGCTTTGTTATCAAAGTTATGAACGTTAATACTGTTCTAATGCCTTTTTAAAGTTATTATTATGTTATTACATTTGACTTGATATTTTTGTTGTTACCCTATTAAATTTTGATTTTGAAACTCATTTCTTCCAGTTGGTTACGAGAAGAAATAAATTTAATTCATGTTTCATGTTTTTTAAAAATTAACTGATATGCGTGTAATATATCATACATATCAAAACTTAAAATAAAATAAAAGTTGCCAAAGTGTTATATTTCACTTGTTCCAAAGATAAAATTTAATTTCAATAAAATTCACTTGGTTTTTAAAAATAAAACTCATTATGGTCTCAGTTTTACTTATTGTGTTATTGTTTTTCTATTTCATGTGTGTTTTGTATATACATGTATTAATACTATCAAAATAGGTTAATGAAATCCTTGTCTGTTTATTGCTTGTTTATATAGGTATATAAAACCAACGACTCATATTGAGAATGCAATCCCTAGAGAAATCGCCTATGCAGATGATGTCGATTTTATTGGATCAACACCAGCAAATATAGACATCATACAAAATACACTCATGAAATATAACCTCCAAGTCAATGCCAATAAAACCGAATTTACAACAATATCGAGGAACAAAGAGGAATGGAAAAGAACAAAGAAAGTCGGCTCACTAATTGGAGACACCGAGGATGTACAAAGAAGAAAACAGCTATCAAACGCCGCACTCAGTAAACTCACCAATGTATGGATTAGAGGTGACAAAATAAAGAGAAAAACCAAACTGAAACTGTACCATGCTCTTGTAAAACCGGTACTTCTGTATAACTGCGGCACTTGGGCGTTGACAAAATCCGAAGAAGAACATCTGGATGCCTTCCATCGCACACAGCTAAGAAGGGTACTGGACATCAAATACCCCAAAAAGATCTCAAATGAATCACTCTATAAGATCACAAAAGAAAGACCAATCTCCCTTGACATTTTACAACAACGATGGCAACTTTTCGGTCACATACTACGCAGGGACAAAAACATACCAGCAAACCAAGCCATGTCGGGATACTTCCAAAAACACGGGAACCTTTTCAGAGGAAGACCGATCACAACACTCCCCGTGATCCTAAACAAAAACCTCACAACACTTGGACAAAGCATTAGTCTCATAACGGCAGGGGACCTTGAAAATCTGAGAACCCTAGCAGAGGACCGGCAATATTGGAGACACCTCACACAGGAAATACTGGAAACAGCCAAGGCGACCTGATCTTTCGGTCGAGACGCGAAAGGCATCTAAGTAGTAAGTAGTATATAGGTATTTGATTTAGTTGCTCATGTTTTCTCTATACATAGGATGGGGTGTAAAACCACCCCATAGGATTCAAATAGGAATGTTCCATTTTTTTTCTTTATTGTCATGGGGTGGTTTTACACCCCATCGGATATGAATAGGGTATCTGACATTTTATACCTATATAACCCAAAATATATTATACTGATATAAATGATACTTTGTGGTCACAATTATCATATAACAATTAGCGATTACATAAAATTTCAACTTTCTAGATCAAAAAATAAAAAAGTTATTGGTGAAAAACATAGGGCTGGGGTTAAAACCACCCCATGGAGTGGAATAGGTTAAGTTGAGCCTCTCTCTCTCTCTCTCTCTCTCTCTCTCTCTCTCTATATATATATATATATATATATATATATATATATATATATATATATAATATATATATATATATATATATATATATATATATATATATCTTCAACTCTTTGCTTAACAAACTTTGATACTGTAAGCCATGCAACATCTATCCAAGGTTCCCTTTTATTTTATAGGCCATATTTTATTTGGCTTTTTTTTGTCTTATGACAATTCAGTTATCTCTCACCCTCTAAACCAACCCGTAGCAGACATCAATATTGGAAATGATGATGGCAAACGTGTTGATATTGATGACAATATGGATGATATTGGTATTGATGACGGTAGTGGTGTTGATATTGATGACAACATGGAGATATTGAAGATGGCAACAGTATTTATATTGGTAGTTAGGTCTGTAATATTGATGATGTTGGTATTGATTGAGCCAAAAATGTTGATATTTGTATTGATTAAGTTAACAATGTTGATATTGGTATTGATAGTGCCAACAGTCTTGATGCTGGTCTTGATGGTGGAAAAGTGTTGATATTGGTATTGATTATAGAAAGTGTTAATATTTGTTTCCATTGAAACACAATATTTGATCTGCATAATACATACAACAGTATTACGATTGTTATTTAGAATTGACTTTTGGGGTAACTAGAGATAGTAGTATCGTTGTTATTAAGCGTAAAATAAATGAAACAATATAATTGATTGATACTTACATACTGTTAGTCACACATGGATGGTAGAAAGAAATAACAAAGATTAGACCTTTAAGTAAATATAGTTAAAGTATTTTTTTTTGTATCAATTGTTTCAATACACAAAAACTTGATCTTTTCAATAACGAAATATACACTAAACTTGCTCAAAGCGGTATACGTCCAATCAAGGGACGCTACTCTTCCACTAATCTCATTCACATTCCTTATTGTAAGCCGTGAGACATCATTCAAAGCTTCCTTTTTTACAGGCCCTGTTTAAATTGTCTTTATGCCTTATGAAAATTCAGATATCTTCTACGATCTAAAACTAACCCTTAACGTCAGGAAAATTGGTAATGACGATTGCAAAACTTATGAAATTGATCTCAACAGTGATAATATTGGTATTCAATATGGCAACAGTGTTGATATGGGTTTGATGACGGTAATTTAGATGATATTGGTATTGATGGTGGCAACAGTGTTGATATTGAATTTGATGGTGGCAACAGTGTTGATATTGGTACTAATCAGAGTAATATTGATGGTAATAAGATCGTTGATATTGGTATTGATGACGGTAACGCAGTTGATATTGTTATTGAAGATGGCAACAGTGATTATTTTGGTATTGATAACCGTAACTATACTGATATTGGTATTGATGGTGGCAACAGTGTTGATATTGGTTTATATGGTGGCAACAGCATTGATGTCCTAATTTTACACCTATCTCTATTTCTCTGTGCTTACCAAATTTCTTTTGATATAGTGAGCCGTGAGACATCATTCTATATTCCTTATTTATTTTACAGGCCCTGTTTAAATTGTCTTTTGGTCATATGACAGTTCAGGTATCTTCTACGTTCTAAAACCAACCCTTAACGTTAGTACAATTGGTAATGATGATTGCAAAAGTGATGAATTTGGTGACAACAGTGATAATATTGGTATTGAAAACAGCAACAGTGTTGATATTGGTTTGATGACGGTAACATTGATAATGATAGTATTAATGATCTATCTCTTTAACTCTTTGCTTAACAAATTTTGATACTGTAAGCCATGCAACATCTATCCAAGGTTCCTTTTTATTTTATAGGCCATATTTTATTTGGCTTTTTTAGTCTTATGTGCAGTCAGATGCGAAAATTTTAGAACTATAAGTTTAATAAGCCACATCAACAAAATACTGTTGCGTATAATTATCAACAGGCTAAGGAATAAGATTAACCCCGAAATCGCAGAAGAACAATATGGATTCCAACCTGACAGAGGGACAAGGAACGCAATATACCTCCTTCGTGTTTTAAGTGAAAGAGCTATACAGGTCGGGATACTTCCAAAAACACGGGAACCTTTTCAGAGGAAGACCGATCACAACACTCCCCGTGATCCTAAACAAAAACCTCACAACACTTGGACAAAGCATTAGTCTCATAACGGCAGGGGACCTTGAAAATCTGAGAACCCTAGCAGAGGACCGGCAATATTGGAGACACCTCACACAGGAAATACTGGAAACAGCCAAGGCGACCTGATCTTTCGGTCGAGACGCGAAAGGCATCTAAGTAGTAAGTAGTATATAGGTATTTGATTTAGTTGCTCATGTTTTCTCTATACATAGGATGGGGTGTAAAACCACCCCATAGGATTCAAATAGGAATGTTCCATTTTTTTCTCTTTATTGTCATGGGGTGGTTTTACACCCCATCGGATATGAATAGGGTATCTGACATTTTATACCTATATAACCCAAAATATATTATACTGATATAAATGATACTTTGTGGTCACAATTATCATATAACAATTAGCGATTACATAAAATTTCAACTTTCTAGATCAAAAAATAAAAAAGTTATTGGTGAAAAACATAGGGCTGGGTGTAAAACCACCCCATGGAGTGGAATAGGTTAAGTTGAGCCTCTCTCTCTCTCTCTCTCTCTCTCTCTCTCTCTCTATATATATATATATATATATATATATATATATATATATATATATATATCTTCAACTCTTTGCTTAACAAACTTTGATACTGTAAGCCATGCAACATCTATCCAAGGTTCCCTTTTATTTTATAGGCCATATTTTATTTGGCTTTTTTTGTCTTATGACAATTCAGTTATCTCTCACCCTCTAAACCAACCCGTAGCAGACATCAATATTGGAAATGATGATGGCAAACGTGTTGATATTGATGACAATATGGATGATATTGGTATTGATGACGGTAGTGGTGTTGATATTGATGACAACATGGGAGATATTGAAGATGGCAACAGTATTTATATTGGTAGTTAGGTCTGTAATATTGATGATGTTGGTATTGATTGAGCCAAAAATGTTGATATTTGTATTGATTAAGTTAACAATGTTGATATTGGTATTGATAGTGCCAACAGTCTTGATGCTGGTCTTGATGGTGGAAAAGTGTTGATATTGGTATTGATTATAGAAAGTGTTAATATTTGTTTCCATTGAAACACAATATTTGATCTGCATAATACATACAACAGTATTACGATTGTTATTTAGAATTGACTTTTGGGGTAACTAGAGATAGTAGTATCGTTGTTATTAAGCGTAAAATAAATGAAACAATATAATTGATTGATACTTACATACTGTTAGTCACACATGGATGGTAGAAAGAAATAACAAAGATTAGACCTTTAAGTAAATATAGTTAAAGTATTTTTTTTTGTATCAATTGTTTCAATACACAAAAACTTGATCTTTTCAATAACGAAATATACACTAAACTTGCTCAAAGCGTATACGTCCAATCAAGGGACGCTACTCTTCCACTAATCTCATTCACATTCCTTATTGTAAGCCGTGAGACATCATTCAAAGCTTCCTTTTTTACAGGCCCTGTTTAAATTGTCTTTATGCCTTATGAAAATTCAGATATCTTCTACGATCTAAAACTAACCCTTAACGTCAGGAAAATTGGTAATGACGATTGCAAAACTTATGAAATTGATCTCAACAGTGATAATATTGGTATTCAATATGGCAACAGTGTTGATATGGGTTTGATGACGGTAATTTAGATGATATTGGTATTGATGGTGGCAACAGTGTTGATATTGAATTTGATGGTGGCAACAGTGTTGATATTGGTACTAATCAGAGTAATATTGATGGTAATAAGATCGTTGATATTGGTATTGATGACGGTAACGCAGTTGATATTGTTATTGAAGATGGCAACAGTGATTATTTTGGTATTGATAACCGTAACTATACTGATATTGGTATTGATGGTGGCAACAGTGTTGATATTGGTTTATATGGTGGCAACAGCATTGATGTCCTAATTTTACACCTATCTCTATTTCTCTGTGCTTACCAAATTTCTTTTGATATAGTGAGCCGTGAGACATCATTCTATATTCCTTATTTATTTTACAGGCCCTGTTTAAATTGTCTTTTGGTCATATGACAGTTCAGGTATCTTCTACGTTCTAAAACCAACCCTTAACGTTAGTACAATTGGTAATGATGATTGCAAAAGTGATGAATTTGGTGACAACAGTGATAATATTGGTATTGAAAACAGCAACAGTGTTGATATTGGTTTGATGACGGTAACATTGATAATGATAGTATTAATGATCTATCTCTTTAACTCTTTGCTTAACAAATTTTGATACTGTAAGCCATGCAACATCTATCCAAGGTTCCTTTTTATTTTATAGGCCATATTTTATTTGGCTTTTTTAGTCTTATGTGCAGTCAGATGCGAAAATTTTAGAACTATAAGTTTAATAAGCCACATCAACAAAATACTGTTGCGTATAATTATCAACAGGCTAAGGAATAAGATTAACCCCGAAATCGCAGAAGAACAATATGGATTCCAACCTGACAGAGGGACAAGGAACGCAATATACCTCCTTCGTGTTTTAAGTGAAAGAGCTATACAGGTCGGGATACTTCCAAAAACACGGGAACCTTTTCAGAGGAAGACCGATCACAACACTCCCCGTGATCCTAAACAAAAACCTCACAACACTTGGACAAAGCATTAGTCTCATAACGGCAGGGGACCTTGAAAATCTGAGAACCCTAGCAGAGGACCGGCAATATTGGAGACACCTCACACAGGAAATACTGGAAACAGCCAAGGCGACCTGATCTTTCGGTCGAGACGCGAAAGGCATCTAAGTAGTAAGTAGTATATAGGTATTTGATTTAGTTGCTCATGTTTTCTCTATACATAGGATGGGGTGTAAAACCACCCCATAGGATTCAAATAGGAATGTTCCATTTTTTTCTCTTTATTGTCATGGGGTGGTTTTACACCCCATCGGATATGAATAGGTATCTGACATTTTATACCTATATAACCCAAAATATATTATACTGATATAAATGATACTTTGTGGTCACAATTATCATATAACAATTAGCGATTACATAAAATTTCAACTTTCTAGATCAAAAAATAAAAAAGTTATTGGTGAAAAACATAGGGCTGGGGTGTAAAACCACCCCATGGAGTGGAATAGGTTAAGTTGAGCCTCTCTCTCTCTCTCTCTCTCTCTCTCTCTCTCTCTATATATATATATATATATATATATATATATATATATATATATATATATATATATATATATATATATATATATATATATATATATATATATATATATATATATATCTTCAACTCTTTGCTTAACAAACTTTGATACTGTAAGCCATGCAACATCTATCCAAGGTTCCCTTTTATTTTATAGGCCATATTTTATTTGGCTTTTTTTGTCTTATGACAATTCAGTTATCTCTCACCCTCTAAACCAACCCGTAGCAGACATCAATATTGGAAATGATGATGGCAAACGTGTTGATATTGATGACAATATGGATGATATTGGTATTGATGACGGTAGTGGTGTTGATATTGATGACAACATGGAGATATTGAAGATGGCAACAGTATTTATATTGGTAGTTAGGTCTGTAATATTGATGATGTTGGTATTGATTGAGCCAAAAATGTTGATATTTGTATTGATTAAGTTAACAATGTTGATATTGGTATTGATAGTGCCAACAGTCTTGATGCTGGTCTTGATGGTGGAAAAGTGTTGATATTGGTATTGATTATAGAAAGTGTTAATATTTGTTTCCATTGAAACACAATATTTGATCTGCATAATACATACAACAGTATTACGATTGTTATTTAAATTGACTTTTGGGGTAACTAGAGATAGTAGTATCGTTGTTATTAAGCGTAAAATAAATGAAACAATATAATTGATTGATACTTACATACTGTTAGTCACACATGGATGGTAGAAAGAAATAACAAAGATTAGACCTTTAAGTAAATATAGTTAAAGTATTTTTTTTTGTATCAATTGTTTCAATACACAAAAACTTGATCTTTTCAATAACGAAATATACACTAAACTTGCTCAAAGCGGTAACGTCCAATCAAGGGACGCTACTCTTCCACTAATCTCATTCACATTCCTTATTGTAAGCCGTGAGACATCATTCAAAGCTTCCTTTTTTACAGGCCCTGTTTAAATTGTCTTTATGCCTTATGAAAATTCAGATATCTTCTACGATCTAAAACTAACCCTTAACGTCAGGAAAATTGGTAATGACGATTGCAAAACTTATGAAATTGATCTCAACAGTGATAATATTGGTATTCAATATGGCAACAGTGTTGATATGGGTTTGATGACGGTAATTTAGATGATATTGGTATTGATGGTGGCAACAGTGTTGATATTGAATTTGATGGTGGCAACAGTGTTGATATTGGTACTAATCAGAGTAATATTGATGGTAATAAGATCGTTGATATTGGTATTGATGACGGTAACGCAGTTGATATTGTTATTGAAGATGGCAACAGTGATTATTTTGGTATTGATAACCGTAACTATACTGATATTGGTATTGATGGTGGCAACAGTGTTGATATTGGTTTATATGGTGGCAACAGCATTGATGTCCTAATTTTACACCTATCTCTATTTCTCTGTGCTTACCAAATTTCTTTTGATATAGTGAGCCGTGAGACATCATTCTATATTCCTTATTTATTTTACAGGCCCTGTTTAAATTGTCTTTTGGTCATATGACAGTTCAGGTATCTTCTACGTTCTAAAACCAACCCTTAACGTTAGTACAATTGGTAATGATGATTGCAAAAGTGATGAATTTGGTGACAACAGTGATAATATTGGTATTGAAAACAGCAACAGTGTTGATATTGGTTTGATGACGGTAACATTGATAATGATAGTATTAATGATCTATCTCTTTAACTCTTTGCTTAACAAATTTTGATACTGTAAGCCATGCAACATCTATCCAAGGTTCCTTTTTATTTTATAGGCCATATTTTATTTGGCTTTTTTAGTCTTATGTGCAGTCAGATGCGAAAATTTTAGAACTATAAGTTTAATAAGCCACATCAACAAAATACTGTTGCGTATAATTATCAACAGGCTAAGGAATAAGATTAACCCCGAAATCGCAGAAGAACAATATGGATTCCAACCTGACAGAGGGACAAGGAACGCAATATACCTCCTTCGTGTTTTAAGTGAAAGAGCTATACAGGTTCAGACCCCACTATACCTCTGTTTTGTCGACTACAAAAAAGCTTTTGATAGAGTACGCCACGAAGAAATACTAAAACAACTGCACTCCATTGGCGCTGATGAGAAAGACCTCAGACTCATGCAAACATTATACTACACCCAGCAGGCATCTATCAAAATCGGAAACTCTACAGGAAATTCCATTCCTATTAAGAAAGGAGTCCGTCAAGGGTGTGTTGCCTCACCAGATCTGTTTAATCTATACCAAGAAACAATCATGAGGGGCATAAATAATATGGAGGGAATAAAAGTGGGAGGTCACAACATAAATAATATAAGATACGCAGACGATACGGTACTCATTGCAACATCAGAAATCCAACTTCAAAGGATTGTTGACAAAGTGGTAGTAGATAGTGAAGCCAAGGGAATGGAAGTGAATATCACCAAAACGGAATGCATGGTAATACAGAAAAACCCCGAAAACAACAACACCTGCAATATAACGATTCACGGCGAGCAACTTACCAACGTAGAAAGTTTTAAATATCTAGGTTCAATAGTGACAACAGATGGAAGATGTAACCGAGACATACGAGCAAGAATAGCTCAAGCCAAACAGGCCTTCATGGACCTGGGAAACATTTTGAAAAACAAACAGATGTCGTTCGGGATTAGATTCCGAGTCTTGAAGTGCTACGTGTGGCCAATCTTGTTATACGGATGCGAAAGCTGGACTACAAATGCAGAAACACAAAAGAACATTGAAGCTTTTGAAATGTGGTGCTTGAGAAGGATGCAGAGAATATCGTATACTGCACACAAAACGAATGAAGAAGTGCTAAAACAAACATACCAACAAAGGAAACTAATGCCCTTAATAGTGGATCGACAACTATCCTTTTTCGGACACATAGTAAGGAAAGATAAGAATGAATACCTGGCAAGTTGTGGAAAAATACCTGGTAAACGCGCCCGGGGGAGACAAAGAAAAACACTCCTAGACCAACTGAAGGGCTTCACCAGCCTAACAATCCAAGAGCTGTTTGAAAAGGCAAGAGACAGGGAGGAATGGAGAGAGATAATTCATGCAGTATCCGAAGCCTGGACCAGGCATGGAACCTAGAAGAAGAAGAAGAAGTCTTATGACAATTCAGTTATCTCTTACCCTCTAAATCAACCCGTAGCGGACAACAATATTGGAAATGATGATGGTAAACGTGTTGATATTGATGACAATATGGATGATATTGGTATTGATGACGGTAGTAGTGTTGATATTGATGACAATATATGGAAGATATTGATATTAAAGATGGCAACAGTATTTATATTGGTAGTTATGTCTGTAATATTGATGATGATGGAATTGATGGAGGCAAAAGTGTTGATATTTGTATTGAAGAAGTTAACAATGTTGATATTGATATTGATAGTGCCAACAGTCTTGATGCTGGTCTTGATGGTGGAAAAGTGTTGATAATGGTATTGATTATAGAAAGTGTTAATAATTGTTTCGATTGAAACACAATATTTGATCTACATAATACATACAACAGTATTACGATTGTTATTTAGAATTGACTTTTGGGGTAACTAGAGATAGTAGTATCGTTGTTATTAAGCGTAAAATAAATGAAAGAATATAATTGATTGATACTTTTAAACTGTTAGTCACAAATGGATGGGAGAAAGAAATAACAAAGATTAGACCTTTAAGTAAATATTTAAGGATTTTTTTTGGTATCAATTGTTTCAAAACACAATAACTTGATCTTTTCAATAACGAAATATACACTAAACGTGCTCAAAGCCCTATACAAGGTTTTCCCAGTCATAAGGTTAAGAGGGCACGTAGGAGAGACATGACGCCAGTTAGGGGATATTATATTTTTCAGACACAGACAAATCTTTTAACGGCCAAATGCTCATTTTAAACCTGAGTTCGATGAGAGAATGTGAGTAAAGATTATTTCCCAAAGACTCAACCCTATGCTGATCGAGGGTCGATACCTGGACCGTCCGATCAGAAAGCGAGTGTCATACCACAAAACCATATAGACGCACAAACCATTTGATTTGCACGTTTAATTGTTATAAAACCTTAGTAAGTCACATTCTATTCAATGAAATTAACATGTTCATACATACAACAGTATTGTGATTGGTATTGAGAATTGACTATTGGGGAATGTATAGATAGTGGTATCGTTGTTATTAAGCGTAAAAAAAAAAGACAAATCTTTTAACGGCCAATTACTCATTTTAAACCTGAGTTCGATGGGAGATTGTGAGTAAAGTTTCTTTCAGTGCTGATCGAGGGTCGTTCCCAGGACCGTCCGATCCGAAAGACAGTGGCATATATATATATCTTTAACTCTTTGCTTAACAAATTTTGATACTGTAAGCCATGCAACATCTATCAGTTATCTCTCACCCTCTAAACCAACCCGTAACGGATAAAAATATTGGTAATGATGATGGCAAACGTGTTGATATTGATGACAACAGGGATGATATTGGTATTGATGACGGTAACAAAGTTGATATTGATGACAACAGGGAAGATATTGGTATTAAAGATGGCAACAGTATTTATATTGGTATTTATGTCTGTAACATTGATGAAGTGAGTAGAAAAGTGCCAGAAGACAATAGAGAATAAAAATTTTTCGCGGTGGTGGTGGGGTTTGAACCTGCGACCTTATTGGTACGACAACTCCGCCTGGCAGGTGAGAGCGTGGCTCTACCGTGTGAGCTATCCACGAACACAAAAATATTCGTTTCAAACCCAAGTCATTTCTAGATCCCTCTCTCACCCACTTCTGGGACCGCCGATTCGTTCGCCCACCACCATCGCGAAGTATTTTGACCAGCAGTTAAGCTTAATAGCCAATATTCTCAACACAAACATATAACATAGAAACGATTGAGACATTGAGTATGCTCCGGTGTATGGGGTGAATTTTTAATTCAGAAAAGTGAGTGGAGCAGGCACTTATGTTGGTAACAACAAGATATGAAGTGAGTAGAAAAGTGCCAGAAGACAATAGAGAATAAAAATTTTTTTCGCGGTGGTGTGGGGTTTGAACCTGCGACCTTATTGGTACGACAACTCCGCCTGGCAGGTGAGAGCGTGGCTCTACCGTGTGAGCTATCCACGAACACAAAAATATTCGTTTCAAACCCAAGTCATTTCTAGATCCCTCTCTCACCCACTTCTGGGACCGCCGATTCGTTCGCCCACCACCATCGCGAAGTATTTTGACCAGCAGTTAAGCTTAATAGCCAATATTCTCAACACAAACATATAACATAGAAACGATTGAGACATTGAGTATGCTCCGGTGTATGGGGTGAATTTTTAATTCAGAAAAGTGAGTGGAGCAGGCACTTATGTTGGTAACAACAAGATATGAAGTGAGTAGAAAAGTGCCAGAAGACAATAGAGAATAAAAAATTTTTTTCGCGGTGGTGGTGGGGTTTGAACCTGCGACCTTATTGGTACGACAACTCCGCCTGGCAGGTGAGAGCGTGGCTCTACCATGTGAGCTATCCACGAACACAAAAATATTCGTTTCAAACCCAAGTCATTTCTAGATCCCTCTCTCACCCACTTCTGGGACCGCCGATTCGTTCGCCCACCACCATCGCGAAGTATTTTGACCAGCAGTTAAGCTTAATAGCCAATATTCTCAACACAAACATATAACATAGAAACGATTGAGACATTGAGTATGCTCCGGTGTATGGGGTGAATTTTTAATTCAGAAAAGTGAGTGGAGCAGGCACTTATGTTGGTAACAACAAGATATGAAGTGAGTAGAAAAGTGCCAGAAGACAATAGAGAATAAAAAATTTTTTTCGCGGTGGTGGTGGGGTTTGAACCTGCGACCTTATTGGTACGACAACTCCGCCTGGCAGGTGAGAGCGTGGCTCTACCATGTGAGCTATCCACGAACACAAAAATATTCGTTTCAAACCCAAGTCATTTCTAGATCCCTCTCTCACCCACTTCTGGGACCGCCGATTCGTTCGCCCACCACACCATCGCGAAGTATTTTGACCAGCAGTTAAGCTTAATAGCCAATATTCTCAACACAAACATATAACATAGAAACGATTGAGACATTGAGTATGCTCCGGTGTATGGGGTGAATTTTTAATTCAGAAAAGTGAGTGAGCAGGCACTTATGTTGGTAACAACAAGATATGAAGTGAGTAGAAAAGTGCCAGAAGACAATAGAGAATAAAAATTTTTCGCGGTGGTGGTGGGGTTTGAACCTGCGACCTTATTGGTACGACAACTCCGCCTGGCAGGTGAGAGCGTGGCTCTACCGTGTGAGCTATCCACGAACATTGATGATGTAGGTATTGATGGAGGCAAAAGTGTTGATATTGGTATAGATGCAGTTAACAATGTTGATATTGGTATTGATAGTGCCAACAGTCTTGATGCTAGTCTTGATAGTGGAAAAAGTGTTGATATTGATGTTGATTATGGAAAGTGTTAATATTGGTTTCGATGGAAACAAAATATTTGATGATGGCAAACGTTTTGATATTGATGACAACAGGGATGATATTGGAATTATTATATCTATTGGTATGGATGAAGATAACAATGTTGATATATGTATTGATAGTGCCAACAGTCTTGATGTTTGTGTTGATGGTGGCAAAAATGTTGATATTGTTATTGATGATGGCAACAGTGTTGATATTGAATTTTGTGACAACAGTGATAATATTGGTATTGAAAACGGCAACAGTGTTGATATTGGTTTGATGACGGTAACATTGAGATAATGATAGTATTAATGATGGCAAGAGTATTGATATTGGTATTGTTGGGGCAACAGTGACGATATTGATATTAATCACGGAAACAGTGATGGTAATGTTATTGATGATGGCAATAGTGTTGATATCGGTATTAATGACGTTAACAGTACTGATTTTGTTATTGAAGATGGCAACAGTTATGATTTTGGTATTAATTAAGGTAACAGTGTTGGTATTGATATTGGTATTGATGGTGGCAATAGTGGTGATGTTGGTATTGATGGCGGCAAAATGATAGTGGTATTGATGATAGTCTTAATATTGTTGTCAATGGAAACATAATTATTGATATAGAAAAGAATAAAATACATAGCTATTGATATTGACTATTAATTTTGGGGAAACTATAGACCAGGCCTGTAAATGCACAATTTGCGAAAAGGCTGAAAAATGTCAGCCATATGTTCGCATGACCCAGAAAAGTGAGTGGAGCAGGCACTTATGTTGGTAACAACAAGATATGAAGTGAGTAGAAAAGTGCCAGAAGACAATAGAGAATAAAAAATTTTTTTCGCGGTGGTGGTGGGGTTTGAACCTGCGACCTTATTGGTACGACAACTCCGCCTGGCAGGTGAGAGCGTGGCTCTACCATGTGAGCTATCCACGAACACAAAAATATTCGTTTCAAACCCAAGTCATTTCTAGATCCCTCTCTCACCCACTTCTGGGACCGCCGATTCGTTCGCCCACCACCATCGCGAAGTATTTTGACCAGCAGTTAAGCTTAATAGCCAATATTCTCAACACAAACATATAACATAGAAACGATTGAGACATTGAGTATGCTCCGGTGTATGGGGTGAATTTTTAATTCAGAAAAGTGAGTGGAGCAGGCACTTATGTTGGTAACAACAAGATATGAAGTGAGTAGAAAAGTGCCAGAAGACAATAGAGAATAAAAATTTTTCGCGGTGTGGTGGGGTTTGAACCTGCGACCTTATTGGTACGACAACTCCGCCTGGCAGGTGAGAGCGTGGCTCTACCGTGTGAGCTATCCACGAACATTGATGATGTAGGTATTGATGGAGGCAAAAGTGTTGATATTGGTATAGATGCAGTTAACAATGTTGATATTGGTATTGATAGTGCCAACAGTCTTGATGCTAGTCTTGATAGTGGAAAAAGTGTTGATATTGATGTTGATTATGGAAAGTGTTAATATTGGTTTCGATGGAAACAAAATATTTGATGATGGCAAACGTTTTGATATTGATGACAACAGGGATGATATTGGAATTATTATATCTATTGGTATGGATGAAGATAACAATGTTGATATATGTATTGATAGTGCCAACAGTCTTGATGTTTGTGTTGATGGTGGCAAAAATGTTGATATTGTTATTGATGATGGCAACAGTGTTGATATTGAATTTTGTGACAACAGTGATAATATTGGTATTGAAAACGGCAACAGTGTTGATATTGGTTTGATGACGGTAACATTGAGATAATGATAGTATTAATGATGGCAAGAGTATTGATATTGGTATTGTTGGGGCAACAGTGACGATATTGATATTAATCACGGAAACAGTGATGGTAATGTTATTGATGATGGCAATAGTGTTGATATCGGTATTAATGACGTTAACAGTACTGATTTTGTTATTGAAGATGGCAACAGTTATGATTTTGGTATTAATTAAGGTAACAGTGTTGGTATTGATATTGGTATTGATGGTGGCAATAGTGGTGATGTTGGTATTGATGGCGGCAAAATGATAGTGGTATTGATGATAGTCTTAATATTGTTGTCAATGGAAACATAATTATTGATATAGAAAAGAATAAAATACATAGCTATTGATATTGACTATTAATTTTGGGGAAACTATAGACCAGGCCTGTAAATGCACAATTTGCGAAAAGGCTGAAAAATGTCAGCCATATGTTCGCATGACCCCTTTCCCCCCCCCCCCCCCCCCCCCCCCCCCCCCGATGAAGATGATTTAAATGAAGATAAATTAAAGAGATTAAAATTTTTAACCAGACAACTTCAACTTTAATTTCATAAGACATTTTCCATGTCAGATTACTGTTTCGCTATTGAATCATTTCCAAATTGTAAATATGAACAGCTTCGTGATGTTTTGGTTCTTCCCAGTAAACGCAAAGTTCAGTCTATTGTGTCTGCAACTGGAGTGGAACACGTTTTAGAGAAGACATTCCTGAAAGTAAATGATCAGCAAAAGCATTCTTTTTTTCATTATTGAAGTGAAGATACTCCCCACTGTTGCGTATTCAAGTGATAAACCCAATGGTTTTGTCAAAAATAATCCTGATATTAAAGCAACCTCAATGCTTTGCATCATGTTGAAAGGATTGCACGGGGTCCCAGTTTTGTGTTTTCTGCAACGCCTGTCGCAAAATTGACCGCATCAAATCAATTTTCTCTTGTAAAAGAAGTGTCTGCTCAGGTTGAAAATATGGTGGAATTGTTGTTGGGTAAATTACTGGTCAATTACTACCACAAGATCAATCAACAATACTGCAAGCATTTCCCAAGAATTTCTGACAGCAGAGCAGTTCATCCTTTGGAGTCACAGAGACCATGGTTTTTGCTTTATGATACAGTCCATCTCTTGAAATTCATTTGAAACAATTGGATTACTGTAGCATGTCAACAAACATAAAAATGTGACCTCATTTTCAGATATCAAAAGTTTATACTCATTAGAAAAAGAAAATATTCTAAAAATCACACCCATCACACATTCCTCAATATGCCCATCCAAGCTACAATTACAAAATGTCAAACATGAACTAAAGTATTTAACGAGAAGGTTGTTGGTGGTCTGAACCCGCAAGGTCATGATGAAACGGCAACTTTTATTCACAAAGTGTTGAATTGAAGGAATGTCGGAGATGTTTGCAGAAAAGGAGAGGATTTTCGATTCAGAAATCCAAATCGTGCAGTTCAACTACCGAGCTCAAATAATTTGGAAGCATTCCTGGAGATGTTCAAAGCTGCAAAGTCTGGTCATGGGGAGAGACGTATTCGATTACACATTATACGAAACGAGCACTGTTACAAACCACGGAAGGCATGATAGCAGTATGTCAACATTTGTTTTCTGCTGGATTTGAGTACGTCTTACTGAGAGAATTGCAAAGCGATAGAACTGAGGGAGAATTTTCAGTATACCAATAGTCAACTGGGGAGAATGCTTTCATGACGATTGATAATGTGTACAATGCATTCAAACAGCGTCTCACGATGTAGGCTGCATCATTTCTTCAATCATTAGAAACCTTAACAGATGATTCACATGCTTCTCTCTTTTTTCACGGGAATGTAAACGCAGAAGATGCCATTTCAATAGAAAATTCTTTACTTGATGTCTCTTACAAATACTGAAGAGAGTGATGTTGCATATGTGGCCGTAGGTTAGAAAAGACATTTCAGGATGTATTGATTTTTTACAGATGATGATGTATTTTTATGGTAGAGCAAAGAATTTTATAGAAGAAGTCTCCAGGGGATATCTTACTGTTCCAACACATCCATATACAAACGTCATAGGGCAGGTCTTTGTTTTACTAAAAAGAATAGTGATAAAATATGCTGTCATAGACAATTTGTTAGAATCTTATTGATTTATTGTTGATGATTATTGTGATCTCGGGTAAGCATCAGTAAATCTCTGCAGACGATTGGCTAACGTACTACTACGTGGAATTCACTACTTGGAAAAGGACCAGGAAAAGAATGCAGTATTATACCAGACATCATTGAAAATAGCACGGATTATTTATTAGGTTGTTATTTTTGTTAGTGTTTCTAAATGTTGAGGTGTGGAGGTTGTATCTAAATAATTTCAAAACAAGATACAACCTCCACACCTCAACATTTAGAAACACTAACAAAAAACATCCACAAAACTCAGCGAACATATTTGGAAATTAAAAGTCAACAAACTAGACCACAACATTTCATGGAAAATTTTATCTAAAGCAACAGGATACACACCAACATCAAAAGAATGTAGCTTATGCCTGGAATAGAAATATACTATAATCAAACACCCTCATGAAGCCAAAATCAACACGAAAAATGAAATGTACAATACGTGTCCACATCGCCGGAAGTTCTTATTAATCAACTAAAAACCGGAACCACTTCAACAAACAACAACATTCAACAAACCAAACTCATGTAACACTCAGTCCTGACGATGGCTGATTAGGCCGGAAACATCGATGTAGACTGACTCAAACATTGTGGTAAATATTAAAATAATAATTCGCTCAATTGCTACATGTCGAGCACTTTTCGTACCATATTTGTATCAAACACGATTCAATATATATATATATATATATATATATATATATATATATATATATATATATATATAATATATATATATATATATATATATATATATAATATGAATTGCATCACTCACTTATATGTGGCCAAAATATATGTTTCTGTGACTTTCTTCCACGTCTTCAGTTGGCATAATGTCCGAACAAAAGATGTATTCCCTTTAAGATTGATGTTTACACTCTTGTTTCCTTAATTCCTATGTGTTGTTGGTTTAGTGGTGACATTATACCCATTAAAGATGTGGAAGAAAGCTACAGAAAAAGATATTTTGGCCACATAAAAGTGAGTGATACAATTTATATTTTATATTAGCTCTAACCATCATTATCGAGCATTTTCGTACCTAGTGTACCCACCATATATATATAGCGCCTTTCGTCGAAACCTCAAAGCGCTTTTTAAAAAATCAAATACAATTCAACCAAAGTATCAAAACAATTAAGAGCATAAAAGGGCACCAATACATCATCAATATAAATGTCACATACAATACATTTAAAATTCAATTAAGTAAATATTTCCTGAAAAGATATGATTTCAGGACTTTTTTGAAAATGTCTATTGAGCTCGAGAATCTCACAGATTGAGGGAGATCATTCCAAATCGTGGGTTCGAATTTCATAAGAGACCTATCACCAAAATACTTTAGTTTAGTTTTAGGAGATGCTAACAATTTTGAATCGTGGGATCTAAGATTTCTCAGAGATACGTATGGTTGGAGTAAGTGTTGAATGTAAAGAGGAACAAAAGACTTAAATACACCAAAGCAGATAAGGGCTATTGTATATTCAATTCTAGCCCGGACTGGTAGCCAGTGGAGGATTCGAAGCATGTCGTTTATATCATCGTAATAAGATTTTCCCAGGACTAACCTAGCCTCACAATTTTGTACTCTCTGGAGCTTGTATATTTTGTTATTAGGGAGACCAACGAACAGTGAATTGCAGTAGTCAAGACGTGACAAGACCAATACAGAGACAATTATCTTCAAGGTGTTGAAAAGTAATAACGACCTCATTTGTGATATTCTACAGAGCTCAAAGTACATAATAGATAATAGTAAAACTTTCAGTAGATATAGTTAAAGTATTTTTCTTTATATAAATTGTATAAAAGCACAAAAACGTTATATTTTGTATAAAGTAATATACACTATATTTGCTGAAATAGCGTCACAAGGTGTTCCCAGTCATCAGCATTACGTAACAAGTAGGACGAGACATAAAGCCGGGTAAGGGATATTATAACATTTTCAGACACAGCCTACACTTTTAACGGTCAAATATTCACTTTCCACCTGAGTTCGATGAGGGAATGTGGGTAATGATGTACTCCCAAGGAATTAAAAATCAAAAACAAAAAACAACAACAAAACATCATAAAAATAAATAAAGAAACCATGGTGATGGTTTTAAAATGTAAATAGCTTATTTCGACGTTCAGAGCGTATTTTTCCATATTGTGTCGATAATGTTTTGAAAAATCGAAATAATGGTTGATTAAACATCACAATCAATGTCTCTGAAAAAGAAACACAACATTCTAATTAGTAATTGATGGAATTTTACATTGAACAAAAATATACTCTCAGCTAAAAACTCATTGATTTGGCTTATACAAGGGTTTTGCACAGATAAATAGAAAAGTTTGTTGGTATTAGGAATGTAAATGTAAATATAATGTAAATAATGAATTTATATAGCGCCTTAATATAGCGCACGTTAATCGTGCTCTGCGGCGCTTTACATAATAAAAATAAAAATGTTTAAAAACAACAAAATTAAAAATCACGACTCTACACGATACATAATAAGCACGCATACAAAAACAAAATCTAAGCAACATCCATTTCATGAAAAATAAGCCTCACGGAACTACTCAGTCTTCAGACCTTTCCTGAAAGATGATACATTTTCACAGGACTTTGTCAGAGGACTAAGTGCGTTCTATAGGCGTGTAGCTATGAATGATAAGGCTTTTTCACCGATAGTGGGTTTTGAGTTGGTAACCTGTAGAAATTGGGACTGAGATGATCTTAAAGTTCGAGTGGGTTCATATTTTTAATCAGTTCCTCCAAATATTCAGGCCCTAATCCATCCCTACATCTAAAAACATAGCAGAGTATCTTAAATTTTATCCTATACTTTACAGGAAGCCAGTGCAATTCCTGGAGAACTGGTGTTATATGATCTCTAATTTTTTGTTAATTTTCTAAGTCTAGCCGCTTTACTTTGATTTTTTTTTTTGTAGTTGATGAATTAATCATAATCTACTTTGACAGCCAATGAGAAGGGCATTGCAATAAACTATTCTGCTAATAAAAGAATTAACAAGCATCTTTGTAATATCTTCATCAATATAATGTCTGATTCTTCCAATGTTTCTAATGTGATAGTTACAACATTGGCATATTTTTTAAACATGATCTTCCATGGAAAACCCTTGATCTAAATACACCCCAAGATTTCTCACACAAGAACTAGGTTTAATAGCATTTTCACCCACTAGTATCTCATTTGTAGATATTTTTGTGAGTTGATACCTATTTCAAAAATAATCATTTCCGCCTTGTCATCATTAAATTAAAGTTTGTTTAGTTTCATCCAATCCTTTACGTTAGCAATACAATTTTCCATAACAGATACTGATGACAAATCTGAATCTTTATTGAGTTTTGTATACAGCTGAGTGTCATGAGCATAAAAATTAAAATCAATGGGAAAGGTGGATAACATATCAGAAAGGGGAGCTGTATACATTGTGAAAAGGAGGGGGCCGAGAATAGATACCCGAGTCACTCCACACGTTATTATGAATGGAGTTGATACATGGTTTCCTATGATTACCGACTGATTTCTTTCAAACAAATATTCCTTTAAGCTGTGCCAGTGATATAAAATTGATCACGTAGTCAAGTCAAAAGTAAATTTTGATCGATAGTGTTGAATGCCGCACTTAAATCTAGTAGAACAAGCATCGTAGCACTTATATTCCCTTATATTTTTAATTTATTTCCAATTCCATTGTGTTTATTCTCCAACAATAGTCTACACGTTTTTATATTTCACTTTCTATACTGCATTACACAGGTTTAGTTCGTGCTTCCTGACAATGGAGCATACTTCTTCATTCACCTTTCATCCTGAATTCATGATTAAGGGGAAACCCGAAACGTACATTTTATCTGTTTTCGTATTTCAAATTGAAGCTTACTTTCAATTTTACATTGTCATTTATTTGTTGACATAAAAAACAATTCTTTACAACTTCATCATCTGCTTGTTTTATTCCACAAAACCATGTTTTTTCTATCATTAAATGAGGGTTTATTTTCTCCTTGATGACCTGAATGCACGAGGTCTATAGAGTATTCGTACAATCTTCGCACAACTCGCAACATATTGGGCCAAATCCCGATCTGCAGACATGACTGAATTAGAAGTAGTCGGAAGTTCCATAGCAAAGGGAAGCAAATATTCATCGGTTCGCACACCAGTCATTCAAACCTATAACTCTACTATTTAACATACGTTGTTCGATATTTTTATCTAGATCCATTTGAATGACGCTTAGTTAGCTATTTTATCAAAGGAAGTATTTTAAAAATGCACTTACACATACACATTCACACACACGCACACGCGCACACGCACACACACACACACACACACACACACACACACACACACACACATCCTGCATACTCAGATTGATACACAATAATTCTCTATATGTAAGTCTCCCTGAAATCATTGATTCGGTCTGTGCTCATCACACACAAAGAACTGTTCCAATTGTATATTAAATAGGTGGGGAAAAGAGGGCTTTTTAATACACATACACACTATATACATACGTTCATATATATATGTATTAAAAGGGTGGGGGAAGAGAGGTGGGGGAAGGGGGGGGGGGGATCGAAGACGGGTGGTGGAGGTTGTGGTGGGGAGAAGTGGTCGATGGTGAAAGATGGGGGAAGAGAGGGGGTGGGGAGGATTTTGGGAGGTGGATGGGGGTTGGCAGTATATATATATATATATATATATATATATATATATATATATATATATATATATATATATAATATATATATATATATATATATATATATATATATGTGTGTGTGTGTGTGTGTGTGTGTGTGTGTGTGTGTGTGTATAATATATGTATGATATTCTTCAAATATTTCTCTGTGCGGCTATGTAGTTTTGTGGTGTGACACTCGCTTTCGGATCGGAAGGTCCTGGGTTCGAGCCTCACTCGGCGCGTAGTCCTTGTAAAAGGCTCTTTACTCACTCAGGTGTATAATGATTACCTGGCCTTTAACAGTGTTTTCACTGTCTGAACAAAATATAATATCGCCTTACAGGCGTCATGCCTGGTCCTAAATGTTAAATGCCGCTGTTGGACTTGGATCCCCTGTAAAGCGCTTTGAGCACGTTTAGTGGATATCGCGCTATATAACAGCTCAATTTAAATATAGAATTCTTATATATATATATATATATATATATATATATATATATATATATATATATATATATATATATATATATATATATATATATATATAAATATATATATATATTGTGGCGACATATATTGTGTGAATTAATGAAAAGGAAGAATTGCAAAACATATAATACATGTGCGGTTCGATGTGCAACACGAGCGATCGTGTTGATCGTTCCGCACACCTGCTTTCAGTCGAAAGTAGATCTTTTATTTTCAAAATGGTACTCCACGCCTATCCAAGTACTGCGAGGAATCACAATGTCTTTAATAATTTAGTTGATGAGGAATTACATCATATTTAGCTTGGATTTGACGAGTAATCTATACTTATTTTATAATTGATGTCATGTACTTTATATCATGTTTTTGCATATCAATGATGTATTGACAGGGTACCAAAGGCCTTGCTATTGGCCATGTTTAGCTCTTATTATGTATAGTATTGTATTAAAAAGTAAAATATATGAAAGAACATATCAAAGTGCTGCTGGTTTACACATCTCTCTCTCTCTCTCTCTCTCTCTCTCTCTCTCTCTCTCTCTCTCTCTCTCTCTCTCTCTCTCTCTCTCTCTCTCTCTCTCTCTCTACCTATCTATCTAACTCTCTCTCACACACACACACACTCTAGCTCTAATATATATATATATAAAGCAGAGAGCAACTTGGAATGGGAAAATAAATATAAGGGGGATTATGACATAGCAAAAGTTATCTCTTTGCCCTAGATGAGCGGTCAGAAGACCTCATCCAGAAAGTATTATTTGAGGTATTAGCTACTTACGACATTATCCGAGGCCGCATCACTGATAGCAACGGTCATAGCGACGAACTGTTTCGTGGGGGAACAAGAAAAAAGTTTATATATATTATATATATATATATATATATATATATAATATATATATATATATATATATATATATATATGTGTGTGTGTGTGTGTGTGTGTGTGTGTGCGTGTGGGTATGTGGGTGTTTGTGAGTGTGTGTGTCGCGTGTTCAATTACTTTGAGGCAACCAAAATACTGTTCACTGCAATATGCTAACAGTGGAGATTTATTTCATGGATGGTGGTGGTTGGGACGGTGGTATCTGGAATATTTTCTCCAACGACACCCTTGTCTAATTAACATTCTCTTAGAGCCCACGGAGCTGGAATGTATCCCAGTTTTTGTAGGGTTAAACAAGATTATATCAATTGCTTGTCACCCTTTGGAACAGGATGTTGTCAGTCGCAAAGCACTTTATATCAGATATATAAGACCCGGTGTAATTCGTGGTTCAAGGTGGAGATTAAAGTGTATTTTTTAAAAATAGTCATAATGCTCCGACCACTTGGACGTTTTACATTGGCAGTTACCTTCACCCGTAGAATCGCCATTTAATTTAGTTTAATATAATAGAGGTTTGTAAATCTTAGGGTTTTCCAGTTACATAATAAATTTTAATAAACTGCGTTAAGTAATGGGTTTTATAGTTGTCTAAAAATATAACCTTCACAATAAAATTATAAGCAATGAATAAGAAAATAAAAGTTCTAGTCCACTACTCATAAATATGGCTGACTAAAAGCAATAAAACAGACGCTGTGCCGTTGATGTGTGTTCTATGGAGGGAATATTCAAAGCCATTGGCCTGGCCTGTTATTTACCGACGTTCTGTGTTGTGTGTAGCTGATGTGGAGGGTCCGCCTTTCAACCATAAACGAATCTAATCTACAGGAATTGAATCACATTCTTTTTTAAGCATGCAATTATGACCCCTTTGCTAAAAAGAAAAGGAAATATTTCCCCCGAAGAATTGAACAAATTTCGTCTCGTTTCCAATTTACTCTTTCTCTCAAAAATCCCTGAAAAAGAGGTTGCGATGCAACTTAAAAGACATTTACTTAGATTTGATCTTTAAGAACCTCATCAATCTGCCTACAGACAGTACCACAATACCGAAACTACCCTTGTCAAGATTAATAATGATCTTCTTTGTGCTGGCCAAATTTCCATCTTAGCGCTGTTTGATCTAAGCGCAGCCTTTGGCACCCAGATCACTCTATATTAATTACACGTTTGTCAAAGACATTTGGAGGATCAGGTATCGCCTTAGTTATAGACTAGAAACAACTGGCCTAGACAGCCAATGGTCCTCCGTCCTTAGGGAAATTCCACCCATAAATAAACAAAATAACAACCTGTGAGATCATATTCATTTTTATAAAACCATTTTTCAGTACTTTTTGAAAGGTAACAGTTATGATTCAATTCCTGCCCACCTCCCCCCCCCCCCCCCCCCCCCCCCTTCCCATATAATTATTTGCTCTGTTTCTGAACATTTTTGTTCATTTAATCGAGGTGGTGGGGGGGGGGGGGGGGGGGGGGGGGGGCGGGCGTCTGATGATATATTCTATGTTCGAAAGAGAATTTCTGTTATGTTCCCCTTGATATTATTTTTTTGCTGTGAATGTCATGAGAAAGAGTAGGTTTTTTGGCTTTGATTGTTCTATTTTTGAGCGACATTCTTATGGACTTAACCGACATATAGTAATCCATACCATAATTATATCAGTTTTTTTCCCCTATACCATAACAGTCTCTCTCTCTCTCTCTCTCTCTCTCTCTCTCTCTCTCTCTCTCTCTCTCTCTCTCTCTCTCTCTCTCTCTCTCTCCCTCTCTCTCTCTCTCTTCGTTGTTTGGCTTTGTTTATTTTCTGTCCTCTTCCTGAACATTATTGTTAAATGAATTAATCACATCATTAATTCGCTTTTTTCTGTGTTTCTAAAGCAATATCTTTAAAAATCATTTGACGATAGGGAAATGGGGTATTACTATATGCAGCATTTCAGAAAAATAAAATAATAGAAAATATTTTACAATTGCAATATTCTAAGGGAAGGGATAAAATGGCGCCTACGGGAATCTCGTCGACTAAGTCAATCCTTCAGTTATCTAACCAATTTGGCCAATCAAACCTTTTGAATGATGACATATCGATGGCCTGTTGATCAAACCTCTGAAGTAGTGTTTTTGCCAATCCGCTGATCGAACCTCTGATGTCAACTTCAGGGATAAGCCCGCCCGCCCTCTTACTCTTTTGTTTCATGATGATCAAATCTCTGATGTTAGTTAAGAGCTTTAATCATCTGGTTTTTATTTCAAGGTAGACGGAGAAGTATTGCGCTATCCTCTGTAAGGTGATCGAAATACTTCGTGTAAATAATGTATAATGGGTTTTCGTGGGTTAATAAAATTGTGACCCATCGTCTCCAAGTGGTATTATGTCGGGATGAAGGTAGATGTTGATTTTATAGCCACACATATCAAACTTGGGGTTCGTTTCTTTTCATTATAGTGGGGAACAAATACTATTTCTTGAATTGCAAAAGTATTCTAAGTTCTTTTGTCTCATTCTTTTATTTCTAAAATTTAATTTCGAGATCACGTTTATCCCGACATAATACCGTTTTGAGACGGTGGGTAACATTCGTGTTTACAATTGTAACTTGCATAATTTGTTTTACAATTTATGGTGTTGTATTGACATCTATAGGCCTAGCATGTTAAAACATTATAATCATTTTGAGCAGCAATAAATACCACAGCTATGAATAATCTTTCTAAAGACACTTTGCGAACGGGAATCAAACCCATTATTTCCCGGAGGCCTCATTTGTAATCGCAAAGACAATGTACGGAAAAAGAGATTGAATTTTAAAATACCCCGACCACCCGTTCTCCCCCATCACGATTTTTAAAAAAATAAAACTTTCCCCGCCGCCGAGAATATGGAACGATTCTGTCCTTGAAATTTATTAAACAACAGGTAGGTGGTGTTTGACATGATCATGACAGTCAGCCAATGGCATGATTATATCACGTCGTCATTATGACACGCCGATGTTATCCTGATATGGTGCCACCTTTAAACCCCTACTCCTTCCTACCACACAAAAACATGGTACGATTTGTATTAGCGCTACCCGCATCAAATCATTTGTTTTACTACTTTATTATTGATGCAGTGAAGGTATATTAATGACACTACATTTACAAGCGTTCACATAGGCATAGCTATAGCTCTGATTCAAATTCCAAGAATCCAAGAAAAAAGGATAGAATCAAACACGTTTCCTCTTCAAAGAGAAAGAATGATGGCGGACATGACAAAACAAAAAGCTTCGCCAGATAGCCTTTCACCTGCATTAAAGAGATTAATGATTGGAACCTCCAACTCAGCCATGCTAGAGACCGATCTTGATTTATAATCAATACCGGCTACACCATATTACAGGTGAGGCGGACAATACTATTAGAGGTATAAAACATTTTTCAATCAATCCTTATTTTAAAAAAAACAAACTAGTTAAATGGTTTCTGTGCAGTGAGAACATCGTTGGCAAATATATGTACGTATCTAAAATGTATCATCTCAATTGCTAATCAAGAACGATTTATAGTAACATTGTTATACGAATAAATGATTCAGTTCTGAATTAAAAAGTCAAATATAACACAGTTCGTTAGTGAAACAGTTCCGAATATTCATTTATCAAATGCCCTACCTAATTTAATTTTCTGATTATCTAATTCATGCCCTTGGTAAATTATGACTATGATAAGAATCGGTTCGATAACATACTGATTTTATTGGATAGAATGCTTGTTTTCTTGTTCCTCAACCAGACTTCGAAATAAAAGCTCAAACTGACCAGAATGATCGACCTCAACAAACTTTCCTCAACACAATAAATGAACAACTTTCGGACAGCATTGAGCCAAACACTTCACATAAAACTGTTGATCAAGGTATTGACAATTTGTTTCCATAAATTATAGAAGACTTATAGTCTTTCAGTTTTATCCTTTTTTTTTTTTTTTTTTTTTTTGTTTCTTTTGTTTTGTTTTATGCTTGTAAGACAAATTGATCTAGCTATTTCAAGTATTTTAATCTAAACTGCGCACGTCTTTTTCCTTCCTGGTAACTGGTTTTAGTAATGTGATTATAAGTCTTTGCGTAATGCATAAAAAAGTACATAAAGAATACAAGTAGAATTGCATACGGGTGCTCGATGATAAATATGTAATAAACTGATTATAATCATCATTCAAAAAGCTTCATATTGTCAATGTTACTTATTTCTCAGATCAAACAATCCAAGACGACTCAGAAATGACTGAACACAGAGAGCGATGCCTTTCCTTCAAATAGGCCTAACAATGAAGAAGTTGTGGAAACACTACGGACATTTCAAACAATAATCACTTGGATACGACAGATGACCAAATAGTAAAACTGATGACAAACAAAAAAGACAAGCCGGAAAATGTTATGTTGGAAGAAAATACGATTCATCAAAGAAATGCATATATATTGAAAAGGAAGCGAATATATTGGAAGAAAGATGTTATTGCAAGGGAATAGAAACGAAGTGTATCGAAGTAACAGAGGAAGACAGACAGCATATTTTTCATTTCTTTTGAATTAAATTACAGACTTGGGAAGAAAAGCGCATCTTTATCAAGACATATCCGCTGGTCGGAAAATTCTGTTAAGAGAAGATATCGGGTTAAAAATATTTTTTCAAACTAAATGGAGTAAGGAAATCAGTATGTAACAAAATATTTTTGGACAGGACTGGTCGGAGCTGGTGCCTGAAAGATGCAACGCAAAAGCCACGAAAAGAAGCGATCCCAACACTGTGATACAGAAAACACATTGTGTTGATCTGTTTTTGAAAAAAAAAATCAACACTGTTCCTCCCACTATTATCGGAAATCGAAAACAAATTGTACGTGGAACGCGTATTCAGGTCTTATAAAGGACATTTACAAAGCGTATAAGATAAATGCTCCGAGGATGGCGTCACATCTATTTGTTGACCTTTTTACGCAGCTTTTTGTAAAAAAATAACATGGCTTTATTTAAGCCAAGAAAAGATAAATACGATGAATGCGTCAAACACGAAAGTGGAAACTTGATGAAATGGCATGGAATTCTCATCGCTGAAAATGGGAGACAGCTTGGAGTAAAAAAGAAAAGGATAAAGCTCAAGGAGCAACAGATACGTTATTGATCTCAATGGACCTACATGCTGTTTTATTATCTCCATAGATTCAAGCCTCTGCACTTTACTAAAGGACTAAGTTGACAGTTCACAATTTCACGATATTTGATATGGGAAGTTCTGAAGTGGATTGCTATGTTTGGCATGAAGTAGCGGGAGGTCTGACCGCTAACGAGTTTTGTAGTTGTCCCTACAACTACATATGCGCAAAATTAATTGCTGGTATTTACAACAATTTAATAATCTACAGCGACGGATGCATCTATCAAAATAGGAAGAAGACGATGTAAAAAATGTTGAGCTTTTTTGCAAGGAAGTATGGCGTTACAGTCAAACAAAATTATTTAGAGAACGGACATACTCAGATGGAGTGTGACTCCATCATTGCAGCGATTGAAAGACAGTTGACGAAAAATGGCAGACCTTGTGACATTTTCACACCATCTGACTAAATTACAATTATACAAATCTCTCGCAATCAAGACACGACTCCATACAAGGTATATTACTTCACACACACACACACACACACACACACATATATATAATATATATAATATATATATATATATATATATATATATATATATATATATATATATATGAATGACTTCTTCCAGTCATTTGATGAAGTAACACCCTTAACGTCAATCAGTCCAGGAAAGATGGTAGAAGAACCAACTGTTCCTGACCTAAGAGCCCTTCGTTGTGAACCATATGGAAATATCCTGTTTAAACTGAACCACCCTGAAATCTGGAATCTGCTTCCCCGATCAAGGAGTGATGGAAGAGCAACTTATCATGACCAGCCAAAGCAGCTTTACGCCAGTGAGAAGAAGATCACTACAACTATCTACAACATGATAAAACCAACTTTGCCAAAAGATGTACATGGATTTTACGACAAATTGCTACACTGGTTGGATTCTTACAAATATGATTGTACTTGATTTGTAACTTACCTGGTAAATATAATGAAATATATCTATTGTGTTCATAGTTAATTTTGCATTTATTGGATAACGCAGATTGAATTGAACCAGTAAATTTAAAAATTAATAAAAAGTAATGAATAAAGCATAAATTGAAATGAAAGATTAAAAAAAATATTAATCAATAAGTAAGTGAAAAGAAAAGAAATTGATTCCAAGCAAAAAACATTTTGTTCTTATGGTAACAAAAGACCGATGATATACATTTCCAATTTTGCTGAAACTTTGTCTGAGGTCAAAACTTATGATTGCAATAATGTTCAACATTTACAAGTTGTTCTCAATCTACAATGTTTGTTAAAATTTTTAAAATAATAATAATAATAATAATAATAATAATAATAATAATAATAATAATAATAATAATAATAATAATAATAATAATAATAATAATAATAATGATACTATTAATGATGATGATGATGATGATGATGATGATGATGATGATGATGATGATGATGAGATATGATGATGATGATGATGATGATGATAATATAATAATAATAATAATAATAATAATAATAATAATAATAATAATAATAATAATAATAATAATAATAATAATAATAATAATAATAATAATAATAATAATAATGATATTATTAATAATAATAAATATAATAATAATAATAATGACACTGACAACTCGTACAATTCATTACAAAGTATTAAGAAAAGTATTTAGATCAGAGGATAGCCAATAAGTAGCAGCTCTCCTTTATCTCAAAACCCGTTGATCAAACCTCGGAAGTGACATCGGATGATAGATCGTCGTGAATACGCCGGGCGCGAAACTCTGATGTCGACATCAGAGCTTTGATCAACGGATTCGCGAAAACGCTACTTCAGAGGTTTGATCATCGGGCCGTCGATATGTAATACATACACAGCAGGCCACCGCTCGACTGACTAGTTGTCTAAGTAATTATATTTAAAATCTTACATTTATATTTTAACATCATTTTTTTACATCTGTCTATGTAAATTATAAAATTATTCCGTGTATCGAAAATGTATGAAAGTAAATCAGAGCGAACTTTTTTTATGTTTTAAAATAATTACAAACGATTATTTACAGACAGATTGTGTAAAATTCGGCTCAGCGAAACACATTCTCATTCAAAGACTAACAAGCAAATTAATTATGAATGTATCCATAAACCTTCACAACATTATTATTATTATTAAACATTAACCAAAAATTGAGAAACATCAAATAAAATAAAGAAACTCTTACCAGAATTAGAACGTTGAAAATGTTCATTTGATGAATAGAAATAGCACGATTGAATTCACAGCTGCAATGGTCGTCCGTTGAACACAAATGAATTCAAACCTGAGATGGAGGTTCTTATAGATGTAAATGTAACACATTCAATCCCACGTGTTTCTACAAACAAGGCCAAAGTATAACAAAAAACTAAAATACAGTCGTACCTCCATAACCCGGATTCATATAATCCTCTTCCTAATATTGAAAGTTGCTGTTGGCTGGGCACCCCTTGTAAAGTACTTTGAACACATTTAGAGAATATTGTGCTACATAAATGCTCATGTTGTGTTCTTTTGGTATTCGTAGTCCTAGTAGTAGTAATAGTTGTAGTTGTGGTTGTTTCACATTATCTGTCAATTCCAGGTACCAATTAACATCTGAGTTGAGTAGGCATCTAAAGTTATGCAATGATTAAATACACTTTTCTTATGAATAATGATCCATCTAAACACAGACCTTATACGTACAATCACTGTGAATGATGATGATGATGATGATGATGAGGAGGAGGAGGAGGAGGAGGAGGAAGAGGAGGAGGAGGAGGTTGAGGAGGATGATGATGATGCTTATCCATTTTGTGAATTATTTACCTGGTAAATAGTTATATAACAAACAAGTAGCCACAGGTGTTTTTCCTTTCAAACGTCCTCCTATCTGATGCAATATTATTATCTCTCTCTCTCTCTCTCTCTCTCTCTCTCTCTCTCTCTCTCTCTCTCTCTCTCTCTCTCTCTCTCTCTCTCTCTCTCTCTCTCTCTCTCTCTCTCTCTCTCTCAACCCCTTTTAAAAAATCTGAATTGACAATAGAAGGACACGTTAGCTCTTTTCGGCAAATCGTCATAGTAGACAAAACTATGAAAAACGTAATGAAAAAAAGGCCAATAAATCGTAGGTAGACTCAATTCAAACAAGGAAAGCTTTTCTTAGTTTTTTCTTTCACTGTAACAATTGTTGTTCATCTTTATTTATCCCTTTATAAAAACCAAAAGGGGGCGTTATAAACCAAATGCTTATGACTAGATAACACATTCTAGAACAGTGTCACAATTTTAAAACAGTGGTTTAAGTTTGACGTCATTCAGCTCTCGTTATTGTTTTCAATTAACCATTTTTATGAGTAGTCATCACTAAATTGGTTTAATGAGAATATATACGTTTTAAGGTTACACGCAGTTCTGTGTGTCGGTACCTTATACCCGGCTGTCGACATGTTTTGAGTGTTTTTGATAAACGAATAACATCAATATATTCTAACGTCATCAAGTGTGTTGTCCTTTGATAATTTCAATATCACTGGCTGATGGCCTTTTGTAACATATGCCCATTATACACAGAGAAGCGCAAACAAGATAATGTTTGTCTCAATGTTTCTCGCTTCACCAACACAAATTTGCATAATTTATAAACCGCTGTACATCATACATTGGCATATCGTCTTTCTTTTACAATATTTTTCCCATAGTTTTATAAACTTCAACAATGGAATAATTAAAATTGTCCAAATCATCAAATACGTGAGTTTCACAAATCTTTCACTTAATCACAATTTGGCAATTAGGGACTCATCTAAACTCATGTTAATTCGATGTTTAAAAAATCGGGCAAAATGAAATGAAAGCCTTTTGTCAGTGTCGGGCAGATTGGCCTGAAATGAGAATATTCCGATTGCATTCAAATATCGTGACAATTGAAATTTTAAAGCTTGATTCAACTAAACTAAATGAGCTTTTCTGGTATTGTTTTTGTTTTGGCTAGCTCAATTGTGCTTAAAGATCTTTATATTGGCCCAAGCCAACAACAACGTTTAACATGTAGAACAAGACCTGTGAGGCGCAATTAATTAATTTTTCTTTGACAGTGATACAATGCTGTAACAGGCCAGGTCTTACGCCTGAGTGAGGTGAGGGAAATGCTGTCCAAGTATTCACATTGTTGCCACTCAGAGAGAAAATTCGAAAGAAGAATCGTAAAAAAAAGAATTCTTGCGTTATTATAAAGCAATTTTTCTTTTCAATTTTAAACTGTTATCTGTCTGCTCAACCATAAAGAAACATGGATAAGTTTCGGGTCTATAAGCTTAGGAGGCAGGATGGCCAAGTGGTTAGCGCGTTGTACTCTGGACATAGTGGTTCTGTGTTCGATTCCGACCGAAGCCAATTTTCACTTTCCTGGAGCAAGAAAATTTACTCCAATCACTCACTTCATTCAGGTGTAAAAGGGTACTTGTCAAGCTGGATTCCGACCGAAGCCAATTTTCACTTTCCTGGAGCAAGAAATTTACTCCAATCACTCACTTCATTCAGGTGTAAAAGGTACTTGTCAAGCTGGGATAGTAATCTGCGATAGAATATCAATCAAATACATATGTTTATAATTATAGCTTCACGCTATTGAAATCGGGATAACTCCTGCACCATTGGCTACAACGCTCCTAAGAACTTAATTTGTCTGACAATGAGCTCAAGTGGCTCAGAAGGACTTACTTAAGGACAGAATATTTTCACTGAGAATTCCCGAAATAAATAACGATAAAGATAATTGATCCCACAAGTTACCGAATAGATGTGCGACTGGTATTAGACACGTTACTGAGGTGTCACAATGTGTGACACTTCTTAAATTATTTGTATAAACATACGTCATTTAAATTGCCGAAAATCTTATATTGCTATGCATTCTTTAGATACGTGGTTTCATCACATATAATTATATTTTGAATTGTACTTGCTTTTTTATACTCAGAATTGAAATAATAATAATAATAATAATAATAATAATAATAATAATAATAATAATAATAATAATAATAATAATAATAATAATAATAATAATAATAATAATAATGATAATAATAATAACAACAATTGTAATAACAATAGTAATAATTACAAAGATACACCACGAACACAACACACACACAACTTACACACAAACACATCACACACAAACAAACATACACACACACACACATACACAACACAAACACACACACACACAAACAGACGCACACAACACACGCGCACGCACACAAACACACACATACACACACACTAAACTGTTGTTTGTTTTTTTAACGGCCTGAAATCTATTCCTTCAAAAATAACTAGACTATAATAGCCCTCACCTTTACTCGATTTCTAATCTTTAACCACATAATAACCATTTTTTCTCTAAATTTATTATTAATGGATCTTCGGTCGTTTACGTTCGCTATCTTATATAAAAATATTTTTGCTGTCAGTAAACACCACATTAGAATGTTATGGTCCCTGTTTATTTTATTGATTTCTGTTGTGAAACTGTCCTCACGTGAATAGATAATATCCCCCCCCCCCCCCCCCCCCCCCCCCCGCTAACTTTTAATCACATCATCTGGTGTGTAGCACAGATAATTTCATCTCATGACGAGCTTCTCAACAGCGTATTCAAGTGGGCGCCTTCCTGTCACTTCCTTCGGTTTATTGATTCGATGGATGGGTAGATGGATAGATGGATGGATTGATGGATCATTGGGTGGATGGACATGTCGATGAATGGATGGATCAATGGATTGATGGATGGGATAAATAGATGGATGGATGAATGGATGGATGGATGGGATAAATTGATGGATGGACGAATGGATGGATGGAATAAATA
>NW_027629543.1:0-10000 GCF_034508935.2 Berghia stephanieae | reverse complement strand
ACCAAAATCCGCAAACTTCAAAAAGTCATTAAAAACTTATAAATCGAAGCAAATGAATGTATTATATAGCAAATTAATCAGCATTTCAAGCTCTATTTCATGGAATAAATTCAATTGAGAAATTGTAATCTTTTTGTACACAGAAAATGTGAGTTTGTTGGCTAACCAACCCAAATTGCAAAAATTACCAAAAATTCGCAAACTTCAAAAAATCATTAAAAAGTTATTAATTGAGCAAAATGAATGTATTAAACATCAAATTAATCAGCATCTCAAGCTCTATTGCATGGATTAAACTCAATGGAGAAACTCTATACCTTTTGTTCACCAAAATTGTGGGTACCCAGACCAAATTTCACATATTAAAAAAAAGATCACTTTAGGTTAAACAAAGATAGAAAATACGTCAAAAAGTGTAATTTGAATTAATATAGAAAGTTTATTAATTGGTATTAAATTGTAAGATATAATAATAAAACAAACAAAATAGACAATGATGGATATCCATAAAATAAAACTACGAGAGACTAGCCTTTAATGTGTCAATCATAAAATTCAACGGCCCAAATTTAACAGTCTTAAATTTTCTTACATGTTTACAATATCTTATTTCATTTTTAATAACATTGGCAATCTGTACTCTACTTTTGTTATTGGATTTTAGACGAGCCAAAAGTTGATCTACATCGTCAGGGGTCATACAAGGGCCACCATGACGCTCTACATTTGTTTGTAGGAGAGATAATCTTGAAATGGATTTCACCTGTTTCTGGATTAACTTATTCTGATTGTCAACAAATTTTTGTCTTGTGACATTTTTTACTTCTTTTTCCAAGTCAACATCCTCTTTCTTTAAAATTCTAGCCTGACGGCGAGCAAACTGAAACAATTTGCCACGTTGGAGATTGAACTTGGATCTAATATACCTAACTGTTTTATTTCTCGCAACAACATGCCTGGCAGACCTATTATGCAAAGAACAATGTCTTCTACGACTAAGGTCGTAATCAAGATCGCCAAAAGCGCTTTCACCGACAAGGTTTGTTAAAGGACAATGCTTTAGAGAGTGAGGTAAAGCACTTCAGACGGATTAGAATATTTGCCACCATCAATGAAGTCACACAACTGACGCTCTGTAACTGCCTGAAATTCTAAAGACACAGCCTTAACTACAGGAATTAAAAGTGACAGATCTACAGTTTCAAGGAAGGTTTTAAGGGCTGGAATTGTTGGTGAGGAAATAGACCATTGCTGTCCAAAGACTGATTCAGAAAGATCAAAGAAACTAGCAGGGTCATTACCCCCAAAGCTGAAAACACCTGTGCATCTCTTGAACATATGAGGGGAAATCAGAATAAGAACATTCTTTACTTGTGACAATCTTCCAGTATGGACCAGTGACTTTGACATGAATAAGAGCTACAACAAAAACAAGAGACAGTAAAGTAACATCGTCAGTATCACGAGCAACACTCTCAATCTTGGAATTTCTATCGCAACCTAGAATACCAGAGGAAAAGAAACGTTGAATTTGGTCAGCATGGTGGATGATAGCACATGCAGCCTCAAAGAAACAATTAAATCTGTTAGATTTGAAACTAGGAATCAATGAATCCTTACAAAACGTAATCCAATCAAGATGACAGCCATTCTTCTGATCACCCCGAGAAACCAAGAACATCACAAGTAAGTTTGAGGAGACGAGTAGTGGAGCAATCAGAATCTTTAGAAAAGCGTTTTAAATGAGGAAGCTGATCTCTACCCAAGGACCTACCAAGTGAATCAAGAATTTCACGCTCAGAAGCAAGAAGAGCCTTTTCACATGAACTACTAAGCCCCAACAAAAAGTGAGCATTACAATGTAAAAAATTCACCCTAACCTCAGACCCAAGAGACGACTGCAAAACTTTTTCAAATTTACAACCAAACAATTTCATGGAGGAAGCCCTGTCAGTCATTGTACTCATTTTGGATAAAACAGATTTATAAATTTCTTCATCAGCATTGACATCATTTACAAATTCAGCATACGATTCAGAAAGTTTTTGTATCATATTCATTGTAACATTAAGTAATGTGCCTGCAGTTTCATTCGCAACTGGTTTAAAACCAAGAAAATAGGTTTCTCCATCAACAGTGAATTGGTGATTTACTACTTTTTTTTGATCTCTTGAAGTGCCATCACAGTGTAATGTAACATTGCTTTTGCTATTTATGACATTTTCAACAACCTGTATATTACTCACAACATGACCTTCGCTTAAAAAGTTATTTACAGAGGACTTACTAGGCAACAATTTTGAATCTAGTTTGTGGTTAAACAAACCCTCACTAACGATTTGAATTGTTTTGCTGACGTTTCTGGATGAAATCCCTACTTCTGAAATTAGAGCTAAAACAACCTGTCTAATATTATCAGAGTAAACATTTTTTACATTACCCTTGAAATCTACTATATTGTCATCAACAGAACACTGAGATTTATGTCTTAAGGTTAAATTTTTCTCCTCTAAATCCTTCACATGACTTTTCAGACTTTTTAATGATTTTTCCTTATCACAAAGCTTTAAACTAAGTGTGTTATTGTCAGATTGCAGATGATTTATCATTGATTTGAGGCTTTTATTTTCTGTACTTAATTTATTTCTCATGTTGTCAAATTTAAAAGTTGCTCGGAAACGTTCTTTATCATTGTACGCTTTTGTCTTGGACTCTTGATTGTTGGACAGTTGATGAAGTTTAACATGAAGCGATTCAATGTCAGAAGTAAGCTGACTGCACCTAACTTCAAATGAATTACATTCTTTTTTGATAGTTTTATTTTCACTTTTCAAGGAAGAAATAATATCTTTTAAAGCTAGGATCTCTGCATTCAAAGTTTCACAGTCAGTGCATGATTTTTGAATTGAAGGTATGGGAGGATTTGAATGGGGTTAAATTTGTTTCACAGGAGTAACAGTAAATTCACTATTTACAAAATTATAATACATGGCAGGATTTCTATGTTTTGATTTTACATGTGAAGCATAAAGCTTCATAGTCTTTGCAACAGAACTAGTTACGTCTTTGATTGAAAAATGGAGAAAAATTGCCTGAAGCCATTCATATAAATAATTTTTGGAAACATTTTCAAATGTACAATATTGATAGAAATCAACGATGGTTTGAACTAAAATAGTAGAAGATACTACAGTGGTAGGGGATGCATAGCAGTTGCCCTGGTAACACCAATACCAGAAAGTGAAGTTGAAATAAAATCCAAATCCAGTTGTTGGTCCAGAAATTGCAACTGAAGAGAATTATCCAAAGACAAGAAGCGCTCTTGAGATTTCTCGATTAGACTCCGGACCCTGTGTTGAACAACATCGGGACGGATTTGGTTGAACCATGAAGCAATCTGAAACAAGGAAAAATCACCACAAAAAATGTTACTGCATCTGAGGAAGCGTTAAAATATATACACACATATACAAAAATAATAGTGAATTCATCTTTTACTTCTACAAATTGGTTTCCACGCTTTACATTAAAGTAGAGCACTTTCTATTTATGGTTTATAATTCATTTTTGTATTCATTCAGTATTGTATATATTTGCATTCAGTTGTCGTTACCATGTAAAATCTAAATTTTAAAGTATTTCTTTGGTCAAAGAAAGAAAAGTTTAGGAAGACCAAGTTTAAAGTTTAGAAGACTTCGTGACGATCTAATTAATTTGTATAAAATTGTTCATTCTATGTACGATGTAGACCCTTCTTCTACTGTCTTTTTCACATTTCCCCATGTTACGTTTACAAGAGGAGATGTATTAATACCAAGGTGTAATACTAAATTTAGACAAAATTAATTTGTTCAACGTATTGTAAACATTTGGAATGGCATTCAACTCGAAACAAAAAATGCTAGCTAAGCTCTATTGAAGTTTAAAAAATTAATTGATGTGGAGATGAAATAATATGATCATGATTGATGTTGATTTTTATATTAACTGGAAACTACGTTGATTTATCACAAATTGTTTCTTAATAAATATCATGGAGCGTATAAGGAATTTTAAGGACATATCATCCTAGTCAGCCGTTAAGATAGATATAAGATTAGGAACCATCAAATAAGACATAGGTGATATATCAAACTCAGCAAGCAAGAAAAAAACTTCGCAAGGACCTTCCCTTTCAGTTAAAAAATTAATTAATTAAACATACCTTCTTCCACGACTCTCTACTTTCTTCCTTCAAGCAGTACATTTGAAGCAGCAGCCTGTGATTGACAGTGAGTGGGGGTAAATTAGGTCGTCTCCCTTTTCCGGTTGCGAGGAATGTCCTTGTAAGGGCTGTATATTGGTCATCTGAAAAAGAAATTCAACAACTGTTAACATAAAATAAAACTCAACACTGGGCCATAGGTCATATCCGCATAGAGGCGGCAATTAAGAGGACAAAGTATCCATCATTTCAATTTTGCATCTACGTAAGAACACATAAAAAGAAACAATTGTCTCAATTGCCATAGTAATATGAAAGAGACATGGCTACTACAGTCTACAGACGTGGTAGGATAAAGTTAATGCATTTCAAATTGTTAAGAATCAAGCTCTACATTCTTTTAGATGAACAAGAGTCTCTTCAACTTCAGCACCTTACTTACTCCAACATACCTCAATCAAGTCTCACTGACTAATTATTTTCCGACTTGTGATTCAACAAAATTTTCTATTACCATGCAACTAAAGATTTCAAAATTATGTTAATCCCACATATTATTAGATATATGTTAAATAAAAGGGGGCGGCTTAGATAAAAAAAAAATAAAAATACTGATCTAACAGGGAAAACATAGTGTACGGTCGCCATTTTGTTTCACGTAGCAACCAACTCTGACCAAGGAACCACTTTTAAATAAGCCTGGAGATTAATTATAAGACTGATATGGAGGTCTAAATTATTTTTAATCTATCTGCTGATAAAATAACTATTCTTTAAAATCCTTCACCATAAAAAATGTTGTACTTTGTAAAATAGATAAACTACGTTCTATGACCACCCGTCAGATCAACACATAAGTTATCGATAATTGGATCAACCATAGACAGAGACTTAAATTAATCGCTAATATATATTTAAAAAACACCAAACGCATAATAATTATTATTTATTTATTTCAACTCACCTTTAAACAACTCCAAACGGATCCAATTCTGGTGAACCGGCAACGTTTTCACAGATAATTTGTCCGTTATCGCTCGCCATACCGTAGCCAAGCACAGCAGGCAGCCGTGAGGTGAAGAAAGAACGAAAGCGAAAGTTCGTCTTGTTTCTTTGTTTTCGCGATGGCGACCCAACAGAGCTAGCACTACGAGGTTTTCGAATTTTTATAGATAAAAAAACAAGCTTTCGAATGATATACGTTTGAATTAATTTTTTTGTGAATTTAATGTCTAAAATCAAAAAAAAAATAATTTATGACAAATAAAAAAAAAAAAACTAATGCCTTTTTGGTACCAAAATAAAGCTTATCCTGTGCTGCATCTTCTCGCGCAAACAGCAAGAAGCTAGCTTGCATGGGCCGTTGTCGCCGAGCGATCAAAGAGTGAGGGGTCAAAAATAAGCTTCAAGAATGCGTAATTCTGTGTCAACAGTACCTTCGCTCACCACTATGTAACCTTTTCACTTCAAACCCAAATAAAAAAGCAAAAGCACCATAAAAGAGTGCTTAAATTGATCTTTATTATGATAGTAAATTTATTAATATTGCGATAGAATAAATATTAGAAAGGACTGAGTGAAGATCGGCAAAATCACCAACTTCCACTCCCGATAACGCCCATTTGGGTAGTTTGGACAACCTACCCTCAGACCACGTGGCAGTTCATTCCAAATCTTGGGGCCGAAACAAGCAAACGATCTATCACCAAATTTTGTTCTTGATCTTTTTTCCGAGTAAAAATTGGTTGTGAGAACGTGTAAAAATGGCGGGGTCTTAGTGAAACATTGTAAAATAGTCCGAAACAAATTATTATGTAATATATTACTAACTTCTAAAACACGTCTATTCTGATCACAGGATATTACTGACTTTTTGTAAATATAATTTTTAAAATTGTCATTTCCAATTAAAAATTTTAGAGCTCTATAATGCTTCCCACTATATCAGAGATTATAATAAACTTTTGGCCAAAAGGAGGTATTTTTTTATACTACAAACACGGCTAGTGTGTGTGTATTACTGCAACCTTGTGGTTATGCAGCTTATGATAAGAATCTTTAATCAATTGCAAAACATATTCCATCAAATGAGCGAATCTAAATCAAGCCTTTAAAAAAATTATTACTTAAATCGATCAGCGAAACTTACTGTTGTATTTTCTCTCTATTACAAAGTGACATCTATAAACATAATAATGTGAAGTTAGAAGGTTGGCTGAGAAATAAAATATGGAAAAGAAAGAAAGAAAAAGAGTGAGAGAAAGATAGATAGATAGATAGATAGATAGATAGATAGATAGATAGATAGATAGATAGATAGATAGATAGATAGATAGATAGATAGATAGATAGATAGATAGACAGATAGATGACAAGAGAGAGAGAGGAGAGAGAGAGAGAGAGAGAGAGAGAGAGAGAGAGAGAGAGAGAGAGAGAGAGAGAGAGAGAGCGAGACCACTCTGATTTTTGTTTTAATTGGTAATTAGAGATAAGTTATAATGAATTCAATTGAATTCAGAACAAACAAACAAACAAAAAAAAGAAGTACAAAGCTAAATGGTACAAAAATATTGACATCCATTTGCTCCATCCCCTGCCCTTTAGATCATCTTTTCATCCAAGGCCCTCATGGGTTAGTACCACTATTCACATTTGGCACCAGTGTGTCTAGACTAATGTCATGGGCATGGGAATGTCATCAAAAATCATGCAGCTGAGCAGAGGTGTCAAAAAATGACAAAAGACATATTGGTGATTTTTCAGCTAAATTACCTCTTAGCCGAAAATATTTGAACGGCAAAAACAGATGAAAATTTCAGAAAAATCCTAAAATCGCGGAATTCCGCGGAAGATTATCATCACTGAGGGATGATGGTGTCATGGTAGTTGTAGTAGTAGTGGTTGTAGCTGTAGTGGTGGTGATGGTCGGGATGATGATGTGGTGGTAGTTGTCGTAGGGATGGTGGTGGTGGTAAGGATGATGATGGGGGTGGTTGTAGTATTAATGGTGATAGGTAGGAATGATGATGTGATGGTAGTTGTAGTAGTGATGGTGGTGGTGTTAGAGATGATGATGTGGTGGTGGTTGTAGTAGTAATGGTGATAGGGATGTTGATGTAGTGGTTGTGGTGAGTCTTTTTAAAAGGCGGAATTGTGATGGTGATGGGCGGAGATAAAACACCGTTTAGGCGGAAATCCGCCTTTAGGCGGAAGATTCTCAGCCCTGTAAAGGAAAACTTGTCCTTTGAGTCTTTAGTCGAAGGAAACGATCCATGATGGAAGTTGGAAGCGACTAGGTATGACTTTAGACTTTTGATGTAAGTATGAGCAGTGATGTCACCAAGATTTTGAAAGATCATCGTTGGTAGAGAGCAGCTTCCCTTGGTGTTTAGAGTCTAGGCTCAGGCAAAGCTGCAACATTCCTCAATTTCATACCTTTTTTTGGTTACTTTGTCTTCGATGTTTCTTTCTTTTACAAAAATTTGCTAATTTTACCAATTTTGGGAAATTTGCCAAAATCTGCAGATCGCCCTGATATTTGCAGCTGCAAATAATGCAGATGACAGATTTGCTTACTGCAGGCTTCAACGAGTATGCGTGAATAATTTGATATGAAGTCATCCACTGAATTGGGAAACTGCTATATAGGAAAATTATTTCGGTGGTACACAAGAATACATCATCTTAGAACCAATCTCGACTATTATCAGACCTGCCAACCTTCCCAGGACAAAAAGTGTATTCTATGTTCCTAAAAAGTGTATTTTGTCCGCACATCTGGAAATAAAAGTACACGCTATACAAAAATTTATATAAAAGCTAACACCAAACCAGGCCTGTAAATGGTTGGTGAAAAAGTTGTCGGAACTTTTTGAACACATGAAAATAGACACAACAGGACAAAAATATGGATTAATTAAACACAACACAGATATGATATGTCAATTGACTAGTCAAATCATGTCACGTTCCCCTACTTATTTATAATGAGGTCCTTATTTTACGGTACCAAAAAAAAAATCCCAATTCTGAGTTAGTTGTAAAATGAAAGGAAGAACAATTCCTACCCTTTTGAAGGATGTGTATCTAGTGCTTGACACGGGAAGCTGCGTATCTTCGCCTCTGTTTGTGTTAAATGTTTACGCTGATTCTTTCGTTTATTTGGATCAATTCTTATAGAAGAAAGAAGAAGACAACAAAGAGGAAGAAGAGGAGGCGGTGCGGTTGTGTGAGAGCTTTCGCAGAAGAACAGATATTTCGAATAATTACTTTTCCGTCTCACATCCAGACGGAACCAATAAATCATAGGGAAAAAGAAATAAGACACAGAGAAATGCATGTATGTCGGTAGCAAAATAGAGAGAAACCTTCCGGTCCGAGAAGCTCCAACACACTTCTGTGCGTGCATTATTTACTGACTATGCATGTGTTTGACGACTCGCACGAACTTCGCAACCCTCTCTCGCTGGCTGTGGCACAATAGCCAGGCAGTGAATACATCCACGTCAAACGGAGCGTGTAGGTGACATGATAATATTATAGACGGCCTAGTTTTGTTTTGTCTTTGATGCGAAAAATAAAAAGTTTTTTTTTTTTAAGTCGGCATTTGAAACGGAATAAAATCTGAATTTTTCGAGGAACAAAATAAGTCTTTTATTTTCTTTTTAATTGGTTCTATTCTTTGACGTTACGAATTTTATTTTTTACAATTAATTTTTTAAAATAAGATATTAGCACTTATAGAAAAAATCGTACTGTCGGAAATCCGACAATAGTCGGAAGATTTACAGGCTTGCACCAAACCCAAATAAAAATACACTCTGCCTCTGACCTTCATTATTCAAGCAATCTCTGGTGATCGATTTATCGAGAAACCAAAACGTAATGACCATTTTAAATTAGTATAAGGCTCAGAAATTGCAATATCAAAGGAAATTGCTATCGAAACACTCAAAGAAATGACCAAAAGACCCTTAACATGTTGGTAGTATTGGTGCTAGTGTCAGTGGAAGAAGTGGTGGTTGTTGTAGCGATGGTGCTCTAGTGGTGGTGGTGATGATGATGAAGCTGTGGTGGGGGTGGTGGTAAAAGTGATGTTGTGGTGGTTGTGGCAGTTGTAGAAGTGGTGATGGTAAGAGATGATGATGTACTAAATGAAGTTGTGATGGTGATATCTGCTAGCCCAGTACATAAGATATGAGTAAGTTTTGAGCTGTCTTCAATTCAATAGATGACATTTTGCAACAGTAGCAAGATATTTCCATATATGTTATCTAATGATCCATATCTTTCTCTCTCTCTCTCTCTCTCACTCTCTCTCTCTCTCTTTTTTTTTTTTTTGAGCATTCACTACTAGTACTACTACATACAACCAATACTATTACTTTGGCCAAATGATAGGAAATTCGCAAGTATGTAATATGCAAAGACAAGTTAAATACTTAAAAAATGGTTCTAGAGAATTCATTTTGAACCAAATACCGTTCCTAAAGCTGCCCACTTTGTAATTCAAGATTCGTACAAAATAATATAGAAGAAAAAAGATCATTATAAATTTTATAAATCAAAATATAGTAATTTTACTTATTATTAATAAAAGGAAATAACCCATTTATGTTTAAGCTTATTAGCAATAGTTTTTAATTGAAGGCTTCATAGTCAAAGATGTTAGTTCAATTAAATTTTCACTTAGAATATTCTATTTAATAAGTGGCAAAAACTTAAATGTCTGAGACTATTTAAAGTATAAAATAAGCTTATATATATGCATAATTCTATGCAAATCCTCAAAAATGT
>NW_027629542.1:5000-15887 GCF_034508935.2 Berghia stephanieae | reverse complement strand
TCTGAAAAATTTTTTCACGGTGCTTGAAACCTTTTTGGGGTCATTTCGCAAAGGAAATTAAAAAGTGGAATACCCAAAAAAAAAATAAATAAATAGAAATAAATAAAATATTTCATTTGTTTCTATTAATATTATACAATTTTAAACCTTTGATGTGTTTTGTTTGTTTAGAAAACGTTGTATAAACGTAAATCATTACATATTAACAAGACCAAATTTATATATATAATAATGAAAATTGAATAAATGAACAAATAGAAGTAGGTAAAAATAAAATTTGAACTTAGAAAAGAGGAAAGATTTCTATAAAGAAAGAGACTTGACAGTTTAAAGGCATCCCATTTGCAGTTATATTCACTTAAATACTTGTTTAAAACCTTTTTGGGGTTATTTTTTTTAAACAAAATAATATAAAAAAAAAATAGAAATTGGATAATCTTTAAGTAAACATTCATTATTTCTATTTTCAAATCGAGAAAAACCTGAAAATATTTTAAAATTGAAATTGGTAGAAATCACAAAAGTTAGTATTTACATTTTTAACAACAGATTCAAATAAAATAAAAGAATAAAAAATAAATATCGAACAATCTGTATTATTTTTTTTTTACAATAGGGCAAGGTATTTCACAATAATAATAATAATAATAATAATAATAATAAAAAATAAAAATAATAATAATAATAATAATAATAATAAAATAAAATAATAATAATAAAAAATAATAACATAACACAGCATAATAGTGTGTATACAATTCTTGGCGTTTTTTGTGTGTTTGTAGAAGAGTGTTTCCAATCATTACAATAAAATATTGTGATGCAACAAAAATTGTCTTTCTGAGGAAAACAAAATTTTCAATAATTAGGCAGTTTCAAATTTCCGTGAAGTTTTGTAAATTTTGCCCGAAAATCGGTCTTTAAATGGGGATAATTAAAATGACCCCACCTTGTCTTTCCAAAACTCTAAACCCTGGACTCGTTAAGTCCAAGCGCCAGGTTTGGGAATTTGGACAAGGTTAGAGTCAATAGATTCCCTTTTTACAAAGTTTTTGACTATATGAGAATCTAAAGTCCCAGTTTTGAGAGTTTTGAAAAGATGAGGTCAAAGGTCCCAGTTTTGAGAGTTTTGACAGATGAGGTCAAATGTCCCGGGTTTGAGATTTTAAAAAGTGGGGTCAAAGGCCAGTTTTGAGAGTTTTGAAAAGATGAGGGTCAAATGTCCGGTTGAGAGTTTTGAAAAGATGAGGGTCAAATGTCCCAGTTTGAGAGTTTTGAAAAGATGAGGGTCAAATGTCCCAGTTTTGAGAGTTTTGAAAGATGAGGTCAAATGTCCCGGTTTTGAGAGTTTTGAACCAGATGAGGGTCCAAATGTCCCAGTTTGAGAGTTTTAAAAGATGAGGGTCAAATGTCCCAGTTTTGAGAGTTTTGAAAAGATGAGGGTCAAATGTCCCAGTTTTGAGAGTTTTGACCAGATGAGGGTCAAAAGTCCCAGGTTTGAGAGTTTTGACCAGATGAGGGTCAAATGTCCCAGGTTTGAGAGTTTTGAAAGATGAGGGTCAATGTCCCAGTTTTGAGAGTTTATGACCAATGAGGGTCAAAGTCCCAGGTTTGAAGTTTTGCCAGATGAGGGTCAAATGTCCCAGTTTGAGAGTTTTTGACCAGATGAGGTCAATGTCCCAGGTTTGAGAGTTTTTGACCAGATGAGGGTCAAATGTCCCAGTTTTGAGAGTTTATGACAAGAAGAGGGTCAATGTCCCAGTTTTGAGAGTTTTTGACCAGAATGAGGGTCAAATGTCCCAGGTTTGAGAGTTTATGACCGGATGAGGGTCAAATGTCCCATTTTGAGAGTTTATGACCAGATGATGGTCAATAAATGTCCCGGCTTGAAAGTATTTTTTTTTTTTTTTGTTTTTGTTTTTTTTTGACAAGATGAGGGCCATTTTAATCGAGCGATATTTGAATGACGAGATTTTCTGGCCAAAATCTTCAAAAATATGTTTGGCATTTTTTTATTCAGAGTACGGCCAAAACAAAAAAAAAAAAAAAGACAAGGAAAGAATGCTAAAAATGACAACACAACACGTGATCAATGCGACGGCTGACTCACCTCGACTCCTCCACGTAAACCGTCTCCAGGACATTGGCGGCGTACTCCAGGTTTTTCTCATGTCATCCTTGTTGATTCCTCATTTTCCAGTCTCCTGACCAAATTGCGTAATCTAAGGGGGAAAAGGAAAATTTTTTTAGAATCACAAATCTCTAAATAAGTTGGGTAGAGCACTGGCTTCACACGCAAAGGGTCCAAAATCGAGCCCGGGTGCAGTCGAAATTTTTTTTTCTGACCCCCCCCCCCACCCCCTACGTGTCCACTCACAGTGAATAGGAAGCTGAATCTGTCAGATCTGGCGGAATGTACTTTGCGATAAACTAGCGTCCTATCAAACGGATAGCAAGCAATTTCTATTGTCCGTTTCACGCTATAGAACCGGGATAAGCTCCGGCTCCAAGAAGCAATGGCTCTGAAGGATTTTAGGGAATTGCACTGTGACACTGGAGTGTTCAAGAAAATGTATGAAAGAAAGAGAGAGAGAGAGAGAGAGAGAGAGAGAGAGAGAGAGAGAGGGGGGGGGGAGGGAGAGAGAGAGAGAGAAAGAAAGGGAGGGGGGGGTTTAAGAAATAGAGGAAGAGAGAACGAGAGATAGCAAAGCGAGAAAAGGCGAGATAGTGTGTGTGTGTGTGTGTGTGTGTGTGTGTGTTTGTGTGTGTGTGTGTGTGTGAGAGAGAGAGAGAGGAGAAAGAGAAAGGGGGGGGGGGGGAGAGAAATAGAGGAAGAGAGAATGAGAGAGAGGGAAGCAAGAAGAAAATAGCTAATGTGTTGTGTGTTGATGTGTGGTGTGTGTGAGAGAGAGAGAGAGGGGAGAGAGAGAGAGAGGGAGAGAGAGAGAGAGAGAGAGCGAAACGAGTTGAAGAGAGATAGAGAGCGAAACGAGTTAAAGAGAGAAAGAAGAGAAGTACAAGTAGATCGGCAGAATAAGATAAAAATAGAAAATATATAATATCTTAGGTAATAACACGAATGAAATAGGGAACATTTACAGATACCTATCATGTTTCATGTCTGGACCAGGGAAAAAGAAAACTGGACAAACACTGCAAAGATGACTATAACAATCTACTATTGCCATCTCTATTTTGAATCTAAACATCTCTCGCCATCTCTATTGAATCCACACACAGCAGTCTGTGTCGATCTTACGAAGCACGGGATGTTTTTGGGCCATCTTGCCATCTATGTATAGAAGGAACAAGGATGACGTCACTCAGCTCGTTGTTGTTATTTTTACACATCCTCTAAGTGATTAGTTCTCACTACACCATATTATTATCAGTCAGACTATAAACGTTAAACACACTGTTTTGTGTGTTGGTATGTTTAATTTAGCCGTCCGGTGTGGCGTTGTATTTTACCTAAACGCACAGCATCAATGTTTAGTCCGTTCAATAAAGCGATTAAAAATTAACCCACGTTCCATGTTTATGACTATAAATTCAATTAACTTACAATACTCACAACATCCGCCAGCCGGATATAACTCACCGACACACAAAACTATGCAACACGTAAGTCTGCCTAAATGATAGAATTTGGTGACCTTATCACCCAACTGGTGTCGACAAACAACAACAAAGAGTTGAGTGACGTCAATATCGTTTCCTCTATGGTTTCAAAGGTCACGTATTCGAGTATTTATTACCCTGGGCGACGCAAAACTGAGTCCTTGGAAAAGGCCCTTTACTCAATTCGCTGAGAGTAACCATGTGTAAAAACAAGTACCTGACCGTTAACAACGTTGCCTTCGTCTGAATTACGTTAGTTTCTTTCCTTCTATAGATAAAAAAAATAGTCCTTCAGAGCCAATAGGCTCATGGAGCCGGGCGAGTTTTATCCCGGCGTCTATAGCGTGAAACGGACAATAGCAATTGCTTGCTACCCTTTGGATAGGACGCTGGTCTATCGCAACGTACCTACTTTCCGCCAGATCTAAAAGAACCAGCTACCCCTTCAACGCTGGGTGAACGAGGGGTCAGAAAAGAACAAAAAATCTCGATTATACCAGGGATCAAACTTTGCGTGTGAAGCGAGCGCTCTACTAACTGAGCTATCTGGACTCCCCCCCCCCCCCCCCCCCTCTCTCTCTCTCTCTTTCTATAGATAGTATGCGCTTGGCCAAGAAGCTCACAACATTGCCCTCCGGAAGTATAACGGACCAACATACAAAACTATGCGTAACCATTAACTTTTATAGTCTGGATAATAATATAGTTAATCAGAACTACTCAAAAATGCGGATGGCAAAAAAAACAATAACAAAGAACTGAGTGACGTCAACTTCATTCTATCTATAGATAATCCATCAATAAGGCGTCTGATTTCAACAGGCATCATCGTGCGGCTATTGTGTCTAGTGCTATGACATTTGCTTTCGGATCGGAAGGTCCTAGGTTCGAGCCTCCCGCTCCGCGCATAGTTGAGTCCTTGGAAAAGGCTCTCTTTACTCACATTCTCTCACCGTACTCAGATGTAAATTGAGTACCTGGCCGTTAAACAGCGTTGTCTTTGTCCGAAAAATTATAATATCGTCTAACAGGCGTCATGTCCCGTCCTGTATGTTAAATGTTGCTGTTGACCAGGGACCCCTTGTAAAGCGCTTTGAGCATATTCGTGGATATTGCGCTATATAAAGCTCAATTACTAATTACTATCACCCACGATGTCCAAAGTGACCAAAAGTGACTGACTGAGTGACTGACCTTAGAGAGCATGCGTGAAGGGCCTCCGAGGTGTCTGTGGGCGGAAGTTTGTCAATGCCAAGGTCAGCCGTGGCGTAGCTGTCGATGGAGTCCATACTGATACTGCTGGCACGGCTGCTGCTACTTCCGGTCTTGCGCGAATTGGTGCGCCGGAGGACGGTGAGGGAACCTGTGCCTGAAAGGTAAAAAAATATAATAAATTAAATAAATAAATAAATAAATAAATACTTGTAATAAATCTATTCTTGTAAAAAAGTATATGAAATATATAAATTTCCCTTTATTCATCCCATAGGGGAAATTTATATATATATATGGCGCTGGCTTCCGGCGACAACAGACGTGTTGTGAATATTTACCTATTTTCTACACATATTTTTATTCATTTATCATTCAATCGTCGGAATTTAAGCCTAATTTTTATTCAAAATGGATGTGAAGTATATATTGTTCCTGATTTTTATATTTATTAGTATATTTATAAGCATAAATGGTGTTTTAGCCTGTGATTTTACTGCCAAAATAAGCCTATCGATAACTTATACTCCAGAGACTCTCCGATCCCTCCAACCCGTGTCACCCCCACCACCCACTATTGGCACATCGTTTATTAAAGTAAGAAAGAGGGGAGAAAGGGAGGAATAAAAACAAAATTTAACAGACGGCCTTTTCGTCCATTTTTACCCTGTGTAGTGACAGGTAATGTAAGATCACTGAAAAATAAAATTGATGAACTGTTTTCACTGTGTCGTTTTAATAGTGACTATCGTCAAGCCTCCATAATAGCGTTAACAGAGACTTGGCTATCTCCTCACATACCATCATCATGTTTTAATATTGAACAATATTCACTATTTCGAGGAGATCGGACTAATGTAAATAAACGAACTGGGGGTGGGGTGTGCACATATATTAACAACAAATGGTGCCACCCCAATAACTGTCAGATAAAGAAAATGTATTGTGACGATTATATTGAATTTATTACTGTTTCGTCACGACCATATTACCTACCCGGGAATATACTCATGTCATCATCGTCAACGTCTACATTCCACCATCATCAGACAACACCACAGCGAAAAATATTTTGAGGAAAGAAATACAGGACATTCAAATTAAGTCACCCGATGCCGTATTGATGGTCACTGGCGATTTTAACCAATGTAACGATTTTACTCTCCCGGGACTTCATCAATACGTGGACTGCGAGACAAGGGACAAAAAAACATTAGATTTATTCCTGTGTAATATTAAAAATAGTTATAAATGTTTACCCCGTGCCCCATTAGGTTTATCTGACCACTGCATGCTCTTGCTACTCCCCATCTACCGCCCTGTTTTTAAACGTGTAAAACCAGTAAAGAAAAGTGTACAGATCTGGAACGGAAGTGTGTGTGAAGATTTGCGTGGTTGTTTTGAATGCACTGACTGGAATGTTTTTATCGAATCATGTGATAGTGTGGATGAGCTGAATGACTGTGTGAGTGAGTATTTAAAATTCTGTGAACAGCTAGTGTCTTGTAAAAAAAGAAATAAAATATTATCCTAACAACAAGCCTTGGATAACAAAAGATCTAAAACTTTTATTGAACCAAAAGAAAACTCTCTATACTAGTGGAAACAAAAAAGATCTGAAAACAAAACAAAAAGAGATAAAGAGGGTAATATCTAGTTGTAGAGACAAGTACAAAAATAAAATTGAAAAATGCTTTTCTTCTGGGGATATTACGGGACACGTGGCGGGGGCTTAAAACTGCTGTTAACTATAATCCAAAGCCCACGATTATATCAGAAGATATCGAAATTGAAACTTTAAATAAATTTTATTCACGTTTCGACACAGCAAACAAATTTGATATTGAAAATGAAAAAACATAAATTAGACAGGGCTTTGGAAGATGAAATGGCTGTTGAGGTCAGTGAAGAGGAAACGAGATTCGTTTTTCGAAACTAAACGAGAGGAAGGCTGCTGGGCCGGATGGATTGAAAGGAAAACTATTAAAAGCATGTGCCCACCAGCTTTCCCCCATTTATACACATATTTTTAACTGGTCCCTCCAATGCGTTTCAATCCCTGAAATTTGGAAAACTTCGAAAATTATTCCTGTTCCAAAAAAAGAAAACTTGAAACTATGAACGATCTCAGACCTGTTGCACTGACTTCAATAGTCATGAAATCTTTAGAAAAACTTGTTCTTATTAAAATTAGGAATCAGTTTATGCCATTGAGTGATAGTCATCAATTTGCTTACAAACCAGGACGTGGCGTAGAGGATGCCATTTTGCTGTTTACAAACAACATCTACAGGCATCTAGATCACGCTAGGAGCTATTGCAGATTGCTTTTTGCAGATTTTTCTTCAGCGTTCAATACAATGCAACCCCAGTTGGTTGTTCAAAAATTGACTAGTCTGAATTTAAACAAGTATATAATTGCTTGGGTGCTCGAATTTCTTACGGAGAGAGACAATATGTTCAATTAGGGCAGAACAAATCTTCCTGTATAACTACAAATACTGGCGCTCCTCAAGGTTGTGTATTGTCCCCTGTATTATTCACAATATACACGAATGACTGTAGAAGTCAAAACCTGAGTGTACCTTTAATAAAGTTTGCAGATGACACCGCTCTTCAAGGCTCATAACAAATGGCAACGAAGTGGCTTATAGGCAAGAAATTGATAGATTTGTGTCTTGGTGTGATGCCCACCACCTAGAGCTTAACATAAGCAAGACAAAGGAGCTAGTGATTGACTTTAGGAGAGTGAAGGAACCGATAGAACCGTTAAAATTAAAGGACCAATTCGTCCAGCGAGTTCCTCACTACAGATACCTTGGTGTAACGATTGATGACAGGCTCAAGTGGGATGAACACTTGAAAATAATTAGGCATAAGATGTGCAGACGTACATATTTTTATCAAAACTCTCTCAGTTTAGAATAGATAAAACCCTCTGCACATTATTTTATAGAGCAGTAATCGAAAGTGTTTTGTCATTTTGTATAACAGCTTGGGGAGGCAATTGCTTAGCAGTGGAAAGGAACAAAATAAATTCAAATATTAAAAAATCCATTAAACGCTATATAAATGATGTTGACGATGTAGATCTTTTATACGAGAAATTTTGTATAAATAAAATAACTAAAATATTAAATGACCAGTATCATCCACTAAGACCATCAATTATTATGTCAGAAAGAAGTGGTCGCCCTTTCTCTATTTCAACGAAAACAGAGAGACACCGAAAATCTTTTCTGCCGTCCAGTATTAGGCTTTATAACAACAAGCAATAATCATTTTATATAATTATTTCTCATTTTTACTTTTTAAAAATATAAATATTAATTTATTAATTTATTTGTTTTGCAATCTTTTCAATTTTCAATTTATAGTGACAGTTTTAACTATTTTACAGTGTTGAAATTATTCATATTATAAAGCGCAGCTCTGGTTATAGAGCTGCTCCTTTTTTTATATATATACATCCTATTTCCATTGTATTTTTATCTTATGTGTAAATTATAACACGTCTGTACAAAAAATTTCCTTTTTGGGATGCAATAAAGTATTATTATTATTATTTATTTATTATTATTGTTTCTAGGGTCTATTTATTCCGAGGGAAGAATCGAATAACCCAGGCGTCAGCCGCAGTGCAGCGCCGCAAACTGAGCTAGGGCGAGGTGGTGACTAGCTCAAGGCCACACCGCGCAGCGGCGGGTGATCGAACTAGGTACCTTTCTGATACGAAGCAAAGACCATACCGCTGAGCCGCGCTGCCCCCTGTTTGGGGTCAAAACTGTTCCGTACAGTCCATGTTTAATTTTTGCCAACGAGAACAGAACTACTGGCAACCCTACGAATTATAAAACTACTTTTTTTTTACAAAGTGATAACCGAGTGGTGGTCCGGTTAGCTCAATTGGTAGAGCACTCGCTTCGCAAGCAAGGGATTAAAAGGAATTTGATCAGATTTCCGAGTTTGTTTTTTAATTTTCCGGTGGGGGAGGGGGGGGGGGGTGTATATAATAGAGCAATCATACAAATAATAACTAAATATATTCAACCGACGTGTACACATATACCGGACTGACATCCGAACCCACTTATGGGACTAGTTTAAAACTGTTGTAACGGACAATATTTTTCTTTTCTTTTGGAGATTTCCATGACAACAATGAGCCCATAAGAATTGGGTTACCAGACCTGCTAATAAGTACACGTCGACTAAAACTAAAACCAACCTTCCTGTTACTACAAAACAATTGGATTATCGATATAATCCATCCCTTTTTCCAGACGATACTTCATCCAATTCTCAAAATAGCCGTCAATCTAATTTATCTCCATATTTGGAATTCATCTGCCCTAAAATACAACTGCCGGTTTGGAAAACATCAATAATAGATTAAAAACGGCCCTCTAGTCAATTACACACAATTCTGACACTCTTGATTTTGGAATCCGGACGTGTTTCCAACCGCTACAAGAGCTAGCGAGTTCGTGTTGGGAACAAAGTTCGAATTTCAAAACGCAAGAGTGTAAGAAATCATTTATTCTACCCCTCAATCCATTCCTATTTCGTCATCTTTCAATAAAAGACATCTTCAAAAGGGAGACCTTCCATAAGCTACTACATCCCAAGTATTTCTTGTTCTAGTAGGGGATTTGGGAGGGGGGGGGGACTTTTTTTAAAAGTCTCCCCCTCCCAAAACCCCTACACTAGAACTTCTAGTAGGGGGTTTGGGAGGGGGTGGGGGGGGGGGGGGGGGTTGAGACTTAAAAAAAAAAGTTCCCCCCCTCCCAAATCCCCTACTAGAACAAGAATACTTGGGATGTAGTAGTTTATGGAAGGCCTCCCAATAAAAGGCATCTTCAAAAACATTTAAATGATACCTCTTTTAAAAGAATCTCATTTTCAGTGAAATTTACGCTTAATAATCTGACGTCACATATTATAATTGTAAACACGATATCATTACGCGTTACTATTTAGGGAGAGGGTTAGAATAAAAAAAAACTTCTTGACTTTTCCTCTGCAATCCGAGTCTAGGAAGGAAATCAACATTTTTGGCGTCCAACGGAAGTGGTTTAAGATTGCGCGGAAACACGAGACGGCATTTCGCGCGAAAAGGAAATTTCCAATTACGAATTTATTTCGGCAAGATAAATAGAGTGTAGAAATGTAGATTGAAAGACAAATGTGTTGTTGGTGTTAGCAAAATAGAGTTTTATTTTGTTAATTTGGGTACAAAGATAGACCAGAGGCGACGTGTACTTATTTCAAGGTCTGATAGCCCAAATGGTTGTTATTATGGGCTCATTGTTGTAATGGAAATAATCTCAAAGCGACGGGTACATATATGCAGGTCTGACATCCAAATGTACTTAGGGGCATAGTTTAACATTGTTGTAATGGACTATATTTTGCGTCATTTTTAAAAGATTTCCATTACAACAATGAGTCCATAAGGAATTGGGTTATCAGACCTGCAAATATGTGCGCGTCGTCTCAAACCAACCCAAAATATTTTTTCTATTACTTAAATCAAGCCCAAAATTTCACTCGGCTATCAGACCTGCTACTATGTACACCTTGACCAGATGATTTACACAATAAGTACTCTCTCTGGATAGACCTATATGGAAATGCGAGATACGTTTTCGTCAATTAGTTGATATCACGATATGTATTCAATTTTGAACGAGTAGTCTATGTATGAAAGGTGACAAAATAAGTAAGAAAAGTACAAGAAAAGAAAAAACATCCCAAAAATCAACTCTCTCTCTCTCTCTCTCTCTCTCTCTCTCTCTCTCTCTCTCTCTCTCTCTCTCTCTCTCTCTCTCTAACATTCACTTTCTAATTCTCACTCTCGATCGCATTCGCTCTCTTTCTTATTTTCTAACGCCCACTCTCAACTGTTTCTCTCTCACTCTCTCTTTCTATCTGTCCATCTATTTATCTATCTTTTTATCTGTCTTTCTGTCTATCAGCCTATCTACCTATCTATTTATCTCCCAATACTTTCCTTATCATCTCTATAACTCTCTCTCTCTCTCTCTCTCTCTC
>NW_027629540.1:0-15911 GCF_034508935.2 Berghia stephanieae | reverse complement strand
ATTTTTTTTTTTTTATTATTATTTTTTAAAATTTTATTTTTAAATTATTTTTTATTATTTTTTTTTTTAAATTTTTATTATTTTTTTATTTTTTATTATTTTTTTAATTATTATTATTATTATTATTATTATTATTATTATTTTTTTTATTATTTTATTATTTTTTATTTTTTTATTATTATTTTTATTTTATTTTTAAATTTTATTTTTTTTTATTATTATTATTATTATTATTTTTTTTAATCCATCACCCAATTTTATGATTTTTTCTTTCAAAATTTTTTAAAATTTTTTTTTCCCCACTAATTTTTATTATTTTATTATTTTATTTTTTTTATTATTTTTTATTTTTAAATTTTTTTTAAATTATTTTTTTTTATTATTATTTTTATTTTTAAATTTATTTTTTTTTTATTATTTTTATTTTTTTAAATTTTTTTGTTTTTTTTTTTTAAATTATTTTTTTTGTTATCTTTTTTTTTTATTATTATTTTTTTATTATTTTTTTTATTTTTTTTTATTTTTTTAAATTTTTTTTCCCCCTTATTTCATTATTATTATTAAAAATTTTTTATTGTTATTTTTATTTTTTTTGGGTTTTTTTTTTTATTATTTTATTTTTATTTTTTTATTATTATTTTATTATTTTTTTTATTATTTTTTATTATTTTTAATTTTTTTATTAAAATTTAAAAATAATAAAAAATAATAAATAATAATTATTATTATTATTTTTAATTATTTTTTATTTTTAAAATTTTTTTTTTATTATTTTTTTATTATTATTTTTAAATTATTTTAAATTAAATTAACGACGAGGGGGGGTTTTGATTGATGATGATGTTTGGATGTGATGTTGATGTGTTTTTTTGGGGGGTGTTTTGATGTGTGTGGGGGGCCCAAAAAATTTTTTAAAAAAAAAAATTTTTTAAAAAAAGGGGGGAAAAACCCAAAATTAAAAATTTTTCCTACTTTTACAATACCCTTTTGTATATTGCATTAGAGTAATTTCTTTTTTTGGGTTTTTTAAACCCCGAAATTTAATCGTTAGTTTTAAAAATTTTCCTTCCCATTTTACACGTAAAATTTTTTAAATTTTTATCTCCCAAATTTATTTGTAACCCCGGAAAAAGAAATTGATTTTAAATTACTTAAAAAAAAATTTAATTTAGGGGTTATTTTTAAAAAATTTTAAATTTTGTTTTTTAATAAATATGCTCAGGGGTTTGGGTTTAAAATTTTTAAAAACCATTTTTCCCCAAATTAAAAAAAAAACTAATAAATTTTTTAAACTTTTTTTTGACCAAAGAAAAACGCTTTTTCCTTTTCTTTGTTTTCTCTTTTCTTTTTTTTTTTTTTTTTTTTAAACCTTTTTGGGTTTCGTTGTGTTTGGGGGAGGTTGTGTCTCCCTTTTCCAAAAGTTAGAATGGGGAAAAATTTTCTCTTTGGGATTAAAGGTTTTGCAAAACACAAGCCCCGACTATTGTCGTTTTGGGTATTTACAAAATGTTTTCTCCCCCCGGGGCTATATTTGGGGAAAAAAAATACTTAAATAACCCAAATAATGTCGGATTTTTTAAGAAAAACCCCGTAAAAAAAAAGGGGCGCCCCAAAAAAGAGGTGTTTTTTCGGAGGAACTTAGGGTTTATATAAAAAAATAGGGGCCCGCTGGGGGGAAAACCCGGAAAATTTTTTTAAAACGCTTTAAAAATTTTTTGAATCCTTTTTAAAGGGGCGCTATAAAAAATTTTCACTATATTTTTGGGGGTTTTTTTGGGTTTATTTGATTTTTTAAAACCCTCAAAAATCTTTTTGGGGGTTTTTTTTTTTTTTAAATTTTTAAAATTTTCCCCCCCAAAATAATCAGCAAAAAAATTTTTCAAAAAAAATTAAAAAAAAGAAAAAAAAAAAAAAAAACCCAAAAAAAAAAAACCCCCGGAAATTAAAAAAAAAAAAAAAAAAAAAAAACAAAAAAAAAAAAAATTTAAAAGTGAGCTTTTTATTGTTTTTTAAAATTTTGGCAAATGTTATTTTGGGAAAAAAACCCTATAGAGATGACTTTTTAAAACCCAACAGAAAACCAAGGGGTTATGTGGGCGAAAAAATGGGGGGTCTGAAAGGGGGGCGTTATGACAAGTTTTTTTAATCTAATCTATTTTTTTTTTCTAGAAAACAACTCATTTCGGGCCTATTATACATTTTAACCTAAGTATTTTGAGAAATAAATGCGAGTAAAGACTAAACTCTAAATAATAAATTTCGCGCCACTCATCCGGAACACAATACTTCGACCTTAGCTCCCCAGGCCCGGTGCTCAACAACACCCCAAAAAAGCCACACAAAGGATTAGTAACAGTAATGGAAATACTTTTAAACCAACCCAAATATTGCCCATTACAACAATGTTAGATCAAGCCCAAAATTGCGTGCGGTTATCAGAACTGCTAATATGTGCACGCCAATCACATATATTATCTGTAACTCCCTGTTCTAACAAAAAAGGTTTTTAAAAAATTATTATTATTATTTTTTTTTTTAATTTTCGCCACATTATTGCAAATTATGTCATTGATGAAGTAAGGTGGCACTAGACTTACAAGTCTCATACCAAAAACGTCAAAGAAATGTCAGGTTTGATATTTTTTGAGGGGACGACGTAATGCTTATATTTCTTTTTAATTGAGCTTTTATATAGCGCAATATCCACTAAACGTGTTCAAAGCGCTTTACAAGGGGTCCCTGACAAAACAGCAACACTTAACATGTAGAACGAGACATGATGCTTGTTTGGCGACATTACATTTTTTCCGACATAAAAACCGCTGATTACGGTCAGGTACTCATTTTACACCTGAATACGGTGAGAGAATGTGAGTAAAGAGCCTTTTCTAAGGACTCAACTATGCGCCGAGCGAGGCTCGAACCAGGACCTCCGAAAGCGAGTGTCATACCACAAGACTACATAGCCGCACATGTAGGGATGCTCTTGATAATTTGAAATTTAATTTTAAGGTAAACTTATGAGTATACTTAAAATAAATGCTTCCTTTGGAAAAAGTTCTGTTTCCCGACCTAAAATAAAAACTTTCTTAAACGTTATCATTTTTTTCTTCATTAGTTCATTCCAAGATGATACCGCATTGTTGAAGTGAGTTTACATGTTCTTCGCAAAGATTGTCCGTGTTTTGTGGGTAACCTACTCTGTGGTGTAATGGTAGCACTCTAACCCTAATCGGAAAGTTTGAGGTTGGATCCTGATTCAGGAAGGCTGCTTTTTCTCGAATTATTTTTTTCTTGGATTTTTCGCTCTGCTTTGTCGTGCACTGTAACTATCAACAACCTTTTCAGACTTTTATCATACACAGTGCCTGCTCCCAAATTGAGCACCGTGATTCCTTCAGTGATGGAGTCTGTCGAGAACGGCATTGCAGAAGTAAAAATGTTGGATGGAAACGAATAAGTTGTAATTGAATGATGAAAGGACAGAAGTTATGCTATATACTAGAAATAAAAGCGGATATGGCTCGGTGGGACAATTAATGTGAAGATAAATGGTTGTCGAATTCAGTCCTCGACATGCGTTTTGAAATCTCGAGGTATTTCTGGAACATGATTTTTCTGTGAAAATCCAGGTAGACAGTCTCTGTAAAACTCTTGAAATAATCGTAAGAAAATTATATACACCATTAGAGATTTCCTTACTAAAGATGCAACAATGAAACTCGCCACAACTCTTTGTTTTATCACGTCTAGACTATTGCAATGCTCATTAAATCTCACATAAGCATGATAAAATCTCGTGCCTGCAGGTCATACAAAATAGTGCAGCTCAATTAGTGACACGACAAAAGAGAATGGCACACTCCCTGCCCATTCTGAGTGCACTGGCTACCTGTCAAGGAAATAATCATATTAAAGATTGCTCTGCTTTATTTTAAAAGCTTAAATGATGAAGCACCCGACTACGTGAAAAAGCATGTTAGAAATATATGTACCAAAAAGGAATTTACGATCCTCAACTGACAAAACGAAGCTTACTCTTAGAAATAATTATGATAATAAATGTTATGAGGTCCGTTCCTTTTCCACACTGGCCCCATTTGTGTGTAATGACCTGCCCAGAAGGATAAGAGAATCTATTGATAGTATTAAATAGTTGTTAAAGCACTAACGTTTTAACGTTACATTACAATATCACACTGCTGCTATTGATATCATTGTGGTATACGTTTTATATATATGTAAATGTTGTATATTTATTTGTAAGTGTATTGAGCATCACAAAGTAATGAAATGCGCGATAGAAATGCCATGCCTTATTATTATTATTATTATTATTATTATTATTATTATTATTATTATTATTATTTTTATTAATTTTATTATATATCATATCATTATTATTATTATTATTATTATTATTATTATTATTATTATTATTATTATTATTATTATTATTATTATTATTATTATTATTATTATCATTATTATTTATTATTATTATTATTATTATTATTTATTATTATTATTATTATTATTATTATTATTATTATTATTATTATCATTATTTTATTATTATTATTATTATATTATTATTATTATATTATTATTATTATTATTATTTATTATTATTATTATTATTATATTATTATTATTATTATTATTATTATTATTATTATATTATTATTATTATTATTTATTATTATTATTTATTATTATTGGTGTTTAGAGTGGTACAGAAGCGATTCTGTCTCCGAACTGTTTAACTCTCTCCTTACCGGCCATTTTCAGGATTTTCCCCAAAACTTCACACCCAACTAACACAAAATATAATATTTTTTATCATCCAAACACAATAGCAGTAAGTTCTTCCGATGCATAACTTCTTTAGCAAAACATTTTCTACAACACACTGTTCATTTCTTTAAATTTTACTAAATAAATTTGAATAAGAAAAATGTTGGTTGTATCGTAACGAATGTGACGATTTTCCTATAGTTGCCAATGAGAGGGTTAATGTTTTCAGAGCTAAATATGATCCGCAGACTGACTGTTCCAAATTCTAATCGTAGATGGGGGGGGGGGGGGGGGGGGGGGGGGGGGGAAAGATTGTCATGGCATTGCACTCTTGTGCGTGGAATTTGGAATTCTGTGGTCGTGTTATACAAATCACTTATGTCTTTCACAACCATAGAATTAAATTCCTTGATCACACCACACTAATTCCGGACACCCCAGCGTTGAATATCACCTCATAGTATCCATGATCTGAACTCAAATGAATGTAACAGTTTGTAAAAAAACAAATTCTCAACACAGACCGTCTCGGACCCAAATACCCATATTGAATCAAAAAAAAAAAAAAAAAAAAAAAAGGCTGTGTAGGGTAGAATAATATATCTATTAGCATATTATGTGTATCATATTGTTGTTTGTGTATTTGTGTGCGTGTGTGTTTGTGTGTGTGAATTTAGTTGTTTTTGTTGTTGTTTGTTTTGTTGTTGTTTGTTTGTTTGTTTGTTTTTTTTTTTTTTTTGGAGTTTGCCTGTTTTTGTTGTTGGCTTTTCATTTTTTATGCTGAAGAAGGGTTTTAAACTCGAATCGTTTCGTATTTCTTATTTGTTCTTTTTTGAAGATGTTATAATAATTTTATCATTATCAATTTAAAAATCTCATTATATATATATATTATATATATATATATATATTATATATATATATATATATATATATATATATTATTTTTACAGTCTATAGCTTCAAGCAGCTTAGGGTTCACTTTGACGGCATGTACATATATACAGGTCTGACATCCGAACATCCTTATTTGGGTCATCAGACCTGCAAATAAGTGCACATCGACTTTGACCCATAGATATAGTGTGCTTTGACCTAAACAATATGGACATATTGTTTATTGGTAATTATGGGCTCAATTTGTTGTGTGTTGGTTTGAGAGATTTCCATTACAACAATGAGGTCATAATAATTTGGGTTATCAGACCTTCAAATAAAAAGTACACGGCGACCCACAGACTAGGGAGCAGACCAGACAACAGCCACTTTTTAGTGGATAATCGTCCCTGGTTGCGTAACATAAAAAAGAAAATGGCGGCGCTCGACCTCTCGTGTTCAGATTCTTTGAGTTCCCTATATGGCCATGTCAATCATGTAGACATCCTTTGATGATATAAGCCTACCCTTTGATGTCTGCAGTCGCCTTTTCGTTTTCTACGGCCACTCATGCCTAAACAGCCGTCAACAATGAACTGAACCATCGTTGAAACACTGGAAGACGCTCATGGCATAGTTGCGTCACAATCACCACGTTGCTGAATATATTATCCAGGCATGGTTGATAGTTAAAAAAGCCAAATTATGTTCTAGTTACATTTGAAACAAACAAAGTATATCACTGATCTCGTCTCATTGAGATATAAAGAATGATATAAAAATCAAGAAAATCGGCCCCGATAAATAAAAAAGTTGCTAAAAAAAGCTAAAATAAACAAAAGCAATTTTTAAAATCAAATTTATTCGTAAAACAGTTGGTTTTCAACCCATTTTTCTGAAATAAGGACCAATTTTCTTCTTTTTTTTTCAAGCTGATTTCAACAATGTGACTTTCAAATTCCTCAGAATTATATTTTTTAATTTTAGATTTTAGCTTTAGGCCTACTCAAAAAGGGGTTATATTCGTTGCGTAACAATAGCGTAATACATCGACGGTGAGATTCACAATTCTACACGAATGGACGGTGGCGGCATATCAAAGAGGTGTACCAAATTTATTAACCAACTACTTTTCTTAGTGCTAAAATTACAAAGTAATAATTTCGCGTCAAGAAAAAATAACTCTCAAGTTCCTATCTCTTTATTACAATAAAATTGATACCACGAATGACAAAATCGCCCCAAAATAAGGGAGGTATAAATTATTCATAATATTCCACTATTCAGTATCAGATACTGAATAGTGCTAGCCTTTTTTTTAAAGTTATTAATATAAACCCGATCATTGGAGCCAAGTCTAAATGTACAAGTAAAAGTGTAGTTTAATATGTCTAATTTGGTTTATCATCATATACCTGGCCTTTTTTCTATTTTCCGTCCACAAATCAAGGTTAATCGAGCTCAGTCAAAGATATTCATATAGAGATTAAATCGCACAGCGTCCCTGGTTTCATATAAAAGAAAATGGCGGCGCTCGACCTCTCACTAGCCACTTTTGATGACGTTTTCCTACTGTCCCCTCTAGTCCTGTATTCTCTATGCGAGTATGTAATTCAACGGCCGCTTCACATTCCCTTTGCCTACATGAACTGTGTAAACTGTAAACCTACCACAAACAAGAAAACATTCAAGTTCAATTCAAGTGACAACAATATAATAATAATAAAATGATAATCTTAGACCTGGTGTGATGGTAGGGCCAAAAGTAATGCATATATAAAGATATGCAGTTTAATTATAATTTACACGCTGAGATTAATTTTCATACTCTTTCTTGAATCCCCTCAGGAGTACCATCAAATAACCAGTGGATCAAAGTTCCATTCGTCTTCTCGTCGTTCAGTCTCAGTCTCAGTTGAGTCATTGAAATTGAAAAAAAAAAAAGTAAGAGTAAGAATAAAAGATCGGTCTCTTCTTAACGTAGAACTCTCTTGTCAACACTAACATTTCTATCTTTGTAGAGGCAACAATCTGTGATTGAGCTTAATTCTCAGCATGACGTCAAAAAGGAGCGTTTCAACATCAGCGGTAAGATTAAGATTTCAATTTAAATACTGATACTGAATACGACTAAACTAAACTAACTCGATAGTCTACTTCCAATTATTTTTATTTTTAGAGTGCAGTCGTTTTCAATTGCATATCAATTACAAATCAATCCTAATGATTGATAGTGATAGTCTTCTCTTGAGGAATGGAATTTTATAGTTTACAATTAGTGTTTTAGTTTTAATTTTAGAAGTGTCATGACTAGTGAAGTAAATCCACATTATAATCATAATTAATAATTGAATGTTGATATTTTTCTTACCTCCATCAACTGAACTTCTTAACAAAACAAAAATAATAATGATAATGGATAAATAATAATAAAAAAGATTAAGTCATTAATAGAATGTTTTATTTTTTTACTTTTCAGATGGTAGATTTGAAAGCGGAACTTCATAGGAAACAAGAAGAATTTAGACGTCAAAAAGTAGATCATGGCCAGAATATCAAGGGGAGGAAACTTGAAAAGGTAATTTCATTTCATTATATCACTGAGGTTACTTTAAAAACCAACTGTTTTCTCATGTCAAAATCAAGGTCGTTGTTTTTTAATAAGAAATACAATGCTTTTTTCATAACATTTAAACAACAGGGAGAAGTAAGGAGCAACAATGAATGGAAAGAAAATATCAACTAAGACACGAGTTTAATATATTTTTTACTAAGAGAACATAGGGCCAAGAAACAATGATTTTGAATTGCCTCGATGAATTCTCTTTGACTTTGACTCCAGTGCCCACTGTAATTGATTTAATTCTAGTTTCAACTTTCAAACCCTTTAGCTTGTGCTGTATAAAATTTCTGAAATCTTAGAGTGTCTAGTTTGCGGTTTATATGACAGCCTATCTAAATTTTTTTTCTTAGATTAAGACGAAGAAAAGCATCTGGAACCAACAAAACCGCGGTGTGATTGAAAGATCCAGTAGAGACATAGAAGAAAAAGCTGAAGAGGAAGATGATTTGGTCAAATCCAGGTAAATTGCCTTTTTAAATTTATTTTTTTTAATTCAGAGCTTCAGACACTCTTTAACAAATTTATTATAACAATCACAAGGCGTTTTGGCATACAAGCTTTAGAATTATGATACAACCTTAGATACTGCTTGAATTGTGTTAAAATGATATTTAAATGAATTGTCTGAAAACATCCCTTTTCTAAAAGTTAACGTTTTTTAAACTAACACGTTATAACAAGCTTTCCTTGGAAAACTGTAATCAATTTACTTATCCTTTATTTGGAACAACAGGAGAATGCTTGCCCACAAGACAAAGTTGTACAATGAAATGGCCTCCACCAGCAATATTCCAGGTTGGTCGACATTTAGGAATAATTTGATTTGACACTTGGTCTAAATACATTGATCTAACATGAATTTGGCTCAATGAGCTGATATCATGAAATTGGATGGAAAAATTAATATATAAACATACACTATCCATTTCAACTCAAGCATTGACTGATATTCTAATCATGTAATTAATAAAACAACTTGTACTACATGAAATGGAAAACTATTTTATATGATCTGGTCTGGAATAAATATAGTCATGTGATGGGTATTAATATTATTTAGATGAATGGGGATCGATTGATTTTTAAATTCCTCCTTTCCTCTCCCCAATTCTGATAACACTCAGGTTCATTATTCATTGTCCAACACATGACAGAAAGTGTTTTAAATTACGGTTGACTTCAATAGATGCTCTTCATTAATCTTGACTGCTTTATTTTCTCTTAAAAGTCACTTCTCTACGAAGCTCAATTACTAAATCACTTGACTCATGAGCAAGTGAACTGGATTCGGATCCGGAAGGAGGGTTGCTTTTTTCTGATCCTTCTGTTCCCTCAGCAGTGATTGGTTAGCTTGGTCTATAAGATTTGGTGGAAAGTACTTTTAAAAAGACTAGTGTCCTATCTTATAGGTAGCATGCAATTATTGCTGTTTAGCAATTCAGAAACTGAATGAAATTCTCGACTCCATAAGCCTTACAAGTCTAAATGACCTTTCTGTTTGAGGAAGTGTATATAAGAAATCATCTAAGTGTCTTCTCATTAGGAGGATTTTTTGGGCCGACATATTTGTAAAATTCAGGATAGCGGAGGGATAAACAGCTGCTTTGATACACTTATGTGAAAAGTATTTTGCCAAACAAAGTACATTTTTTCATTTTGGCCAGAAAAATATTTCGTTCAGACACTTCTCTGAAGTGTCAGATTGAAGTCATGTTTGAGGCAACGGGAGTCATTTTAATAAAATGATATTTATGAAACTAAAAGTTCTCTTGCCAAAATGATAAAAAGGGTTTTGCTTTTATTCTCAGGATTCCTCTTTGTGTTACTTTTTCACTGATACCTGCAGGCATTTAACTCTCAATCAATCAAATTCTCCTATATCTATGTGTACCATTTTCCTTTCTATAGATTCTGATATGACCTAAAAGTTTCATAAGTATAGTTCAACTTCCAAGACTACTAAAAAGACAACTTTGATTTATTTCATTTTCATCTCTTTAAACAGATGAGGATGGCAGCGAGGGATTTCTCGTTGATTTTCAGAGGAAAGCTGTGGACAGAATGGTTGAGGAACGAGAGAAGCAAAGGAAAGAAGAGGAGGAGAGAAGGGAAGAGGAAGCTGAAAAGAAAGCTTTGGCAGAGCCCATTCCAGAACCTGTTGATTCTGATGAAGAATGGTATTGGATTTTTTAACTGTCCTAATTTTGGTTCTCACATGAACCATAGGTATTTTTTGTTTGTTTGTGTGTTTTTCTACCATATGTCAAGCTACAATAATGAGGATGAAATTATATTGCAAGGCTGCATCATATACCATATATTTTGCTATAAAAAATTGAATTGTTAGTCACTCTCTGTTTTAATGTGCTAATCTATATCTTCACTGAATATAATATTAAGTTAACCTTAATTTTCTACAAATACAGGAATGGTTAGGTTTCTCTATAGCTTGGTCAGTGGAGATGCTGCCTTGTAAGTATAATCAACTCCTCTTAATCGCACACCCTCGTGAGTTCAGGTTAGTGTGCCGATTAAGCAGAGTACGATTCAGCAGAGAAGCTAAAATTAACATCTAAGCACTAGCTTTCATGTCATTCATGTAGGACCTTCACTTCTGAGTTTTCTAAGGGCTTGGGACCATCACATTCTAGACATGACCTCATTAGAATGTTTGTTTTTTTTAAATTTATTTATTTAGGTTGTTTGTTTCTTTTCTTCTTTTTTTTTCATAAAATTTTTTTTTTCTTTTTTCATGTTTTATCTTCAACAAAATTTGACAGTATGGTTTGTTAGAATAGTAATCGCGAAGCGTTGTTTGGTTTCTATTCTGTGCAAGCTGTTTATAAACCTTTGTCTCCAATCTCGCCAATGTAGATCATCTGTCAAGTGTTCCTCTTGGATGAAGTGGCATAGTTTGTCTACCATGTCAAGTTTTTCAGTGTTTGTCAGGGTCGTGTGTCACATTCCGATGTCTCATCCTCATCTTCATTATCTAGTCATTGTCTTTTGTGTGGCTGAACAGAGTCCAGTGGTTCCTGAGATTTCTGTTCACCGCTGATGGGTATATTGTTGTCCATTGTTATGAATTATTCGAATGCTTTGGCCGAAAAGTTGTGTGGAATGGGAACAGTATCGTTGATTTCATATGGCTGTTGGTTGTCATTCCAATCAAGGTGTAGCGATTAAGAGGTGATGGTGTGCGATTATATAGAAAAAATTAAGTTTTTCGGAAATATGTTTAAAATAAGCAGAGTGTGCGATTAACCAATGTGCGATTAAGCGGAGTGAACTGTGAAAGGACAGATATCAGTACTGGGTACAGTTGAGTTTTATTTTTATCTCTCTCTCCACTTAGCAGTGTTTGGGTAGCTTGTCTGCTAGATGCAATGGAAAGTACATACTTTGTGATAGTCCATGAACTAGGATAAACTTCTGACTCAATCGCCTTATGGCTCTAAAGGACCACTCTTATTTTTCTTTTTTTTTTCTTTTTTTTTTTAATTCTGCAATAATTAAAATTGATAAAAATCAATTTGATTGACCAAAAGAAAAAAAACAACACATTTTATATCTGTCGTATTTCAGCCTTATGTGCTGATCAAGCAAAAAGGGGTATAATACTAAGTGTAATACATTAGGCATGTCATCTCATTCTCTTGAAGAGCATATTGAATATTTTTATTTTATCCTCAGGGTTGATTTTACAGACAGTTTTGGCAGATCAAGACGCTGTATGAAGAAAGACTTGGCCATGATGAATAAGAATGAGCAAGACCTCAAACGGTAATTATTGGATGAGGGATATGGTGGGAAGAGGGAATGGATCTGATGGGGGGATAGGATTGAACTATGAGATGGGAGTTGTTCTGACAACCATAGCAATCACCAAGTTACTGGTGTATCCCTGAAGGGTTTGCAAATTCATTATAAAAGGTGCCTCTTTAGATTGAGTATGATCTGTGATAGTTTGGTTGAATGAAAAACTCAAAAGTCTCATTGCTGTTACTGCTCTCTTAGTATTAGAAGAATACGATGCCAGTTTGGAGATAAATTACACCCGGCTTGTGAAGGGGTAAATATATGGAATTTTTCAATGCTAATTAACCGTGGTCAAATGGAATGGAAGCTTCAATTTAATCATTGAAGACAGATAATGTAGACGTTTCGGGTTTCCCATTTGTCATTAAAGACGATGAATGAAACACCAAAGACAAATGAGAGTATGAGCTTAACAAGGCCATTCTCCCATCTCTCATCATATTTTGTTGACAAACGTCTTTGTTAATTAAATTTGAGTATTGTTATTTATCCCCAAGCTTCTAACAGTAACATTTGCATTTTTTATTGCTGAAAATTTAATTTTTGTATTTTGTTTTTAATATATTCAGGGATATTAAATCAAAAGATTCTACCGGAGACAAAGGAGATGTCTCAGAAAAGGGCAAATCTGGTCCTGACCTTCCCGATTTGATGTCCAGTGATATGCATCGAGAGAAAATGAGACAGAAATGGGAGGAAGAAGAGCGGGCTCTGATTGACAAAGGCCAGGAGGAGATACATTATTCCAATGTCCAGTTTGATGGTTTGTAGGCATTTGATGTGTGACGAATAGTTATGTATTCTAATTCCCAAGTATTTATTTCACTCATAGGTCAACATTTTTGTCCGAACAAGAGTTCTTATCTACCAAAGATGTATTGTATTGTTTTTATTTGAAGTCCTTTAACATTTATAATTTGATTGGTGATGTAAAACTTAGCAAAATTTGAGATCCTTTACTGTTTTTATTGCCTATTTTCTCATGATTTACATGTGTATTTGTTTCAACCATAGATTAATATTGTAATTCTCAGAGATTCGCTCCCATGGTGTCGGGTACTATCAATTCTCCAAGGACCATGAAGCCAGACAAGAGCAAATGGAACAACTCAAGAAGTTGAGAGAGGAGGTAAATAATTTAGTATCTTTTATCCTGGTGACATGTACCTTTGTATTTATAGCACATAGAAAAGAAAAGACTTTAGATGAAAAATGCATTGTTGATTCCTGAATAAAGTGCTGCATAACTTATCCTCCCTTATTGACACAGCTGTAAGTCTAAATATTTATTTCTATTGGCTAAGAATCTTGATAGATCCTCAAGTTCTGTTGATTTTTATTTTTGAAGGAATTTTTTATTTCATTTTTGCATTTTTTCTATTTTTTCGTTTTTGTGTTTTTTTCTCTGTATATTTATCCTCTTTGTGACATGAAATGCTGCATTTGTTTCAAGTTTTATTATTTTTTTATTTTTTTTAAAAGACTGAGAAAGAGACCTCTCGTAAAGATCGAATTCAAGCTAAACGGAAAGCAATGATGGAGGCTAGGCTTGCCAAAGTTCGTGACAGACGAAAATTAAAGGAAGTTCCAAGTACAGGTTGGTACTTTTTATTTATTCATTTTGTGTTGCCACTTATTTAAAAGTCTTATTTTAGTTTGATGATTAAAAAAGATAATTTGCGCATTGTCATTTCCACATCACATCAATTTTTAATTTTGGAAAAGTTGAAATGTACAGAAAGTTTAATTTTTAAAAATGTTTAATTACTTTGATTCTTAGAAATCTATTTTATGTAAATTATATTAAAATGATGTGTTATTATGCCTACCTGCGGCATAATTGAGAAGTTCATGATTTTAGTTTGGATTGGATTTGTGTGGCTATGTGGTGGTGCACAGTTGATTCTTTGGAAAATGCTTTTTACTCACATTCTCAGTGTAAAATGAATACACGGCCGTTAATATTGTTGTCTCTGTTGGAAAAAAATTGTAATATTGCCTACAGGCATCTGTCGCATCCTACATATTTAATGTTACTGTTGCTAGAGATCCATTGTAAAGCGCTTTGAGCACATTAAGTGAATATTGTTCTATATAACTGCTTAATTTATTTAATTTTAGTATGGGAATTTTTATACACAATATCCACTAAATGCGCTCAAAACACTTTGATGAACTATGAGTGAAGAGCCTAAGGCTCACAGATACTGGGACACCATTGATGGACCAAAAGCTGAATATAATACTGCAGAGCAACACAACTAGAATTTGGCCCGCAGATCAATGCGCTCTCTCTCTCTCTCTCTCTCTCTCTCTCTCTCTCTCTCTCTCTCTCTCTCTCTCTCTCTCTCTCTCTCTCTCTCTCTCTCTCTCTCTCTCTCTCTCTCTCTCTCTCTCTCTCTTTCTCTCTCTCTCTCTCTCTCTCTCTCTCTCTCTCTTTCTCTGTCTCTCTTTCTCTTTCTCGGTCTGTCTCTCTCTCTCTGTCTCTCTTTCTCTTTCTCGGTCTGTCTCTCTCTCTCTCTCTCTCTCTCTCTCTCTCTCTCTCTCTTTCTCTCTCTCTCCTCTCTCTCTCTCTCTCTCTCTATATATATATATATATATATATATATATATATATATATATATATATATATATGTCTCTCTATTATTTACGTTTTATTTCAGATGGTAAAAGTGAAGAGGAAAAATCTCAAGCAAATGATGCAATCCTTGCCAAACAAAAAGCAGAAGAAGAGGAGGGAAAGAAGAAAGAAAGAAGAATCAGAAAAGGAAGCCATGGAAGTCAGAAAGAATCACATCAGAGAATGGGACAAGGAGAAAACAGAAAAGTATGTTTGCCCTTCACAGTTATGGTTTTTCTTCTACTTGGACATGGTATTGCTCTTCCACCAGGGAGACCTAGGTTCGAGCCACACTGTTGGCATCTCATTTAGTCCTTGAGCATTACTGTTTTTACCCAAGTGGGAATGGCATAAACATAATTTGAGCTTCACTCTGGCTTGATCGAAGCCTGAATCACTTTGCTCGTTCGTCTTTTTCAATATAAAATGGGTTATGCCAATATTCATGACTCGATAAATCCTGTAATAATAAGCATATTTCTATATTTCTGTAAGACATTCTGATTTAAAATAAGTGCAGTCTCATTGTTGCTAGGTCAGTTCTTAGTTGCTTTGGATTTTTTTTTTCTTTAGGTCATTTTATTTTAAGCTGGAGCACCCTCTCTATTTTTTGTATAAAATCTATTTTTTATACTGCCTTTATTTTTGTGTAATGATTTGTCTTCTCTGAAGACACTTACAGTTGAGTCCTGATAAATCCGATACTACCAGAGCAGAAAGATTGGTCGACTTTATCCATTATCAATGGAGCACACTTAGATAAAGAACCTAAACTTCGGGATCAACAAGAGGTGTTGACTTTAAGCTGAAGTTGATCTTCAGAGTGTTGAAGATTCCAGTTAGACTTAGAAATCAACTTTCTCTTTCTTGGTGACCCCGATTTGATGGAACTTTGAGGTGCAAGTTGATGTCCACCTATTTTTTTTATTTATTTATTTTTTTGTTTGTTTGTTTGTTAAGTACGTGCACTAGATTACCACAGTTTTACAGGTCAGAATCACTTCTCAGCATTTTGAAAATATTTTATATATGTGAACAATTAATATATTCAACCCAGGGATATTCAACGATAAGAAAAGAATAATTTTATTCTATTTTCAAATGATCTTTTTTGTCCCCTCAATACAGATTCTTGGTCAGGAAAAGGTTATTTTGATTCAAGGAGGAGTGAAAGG
>NW_027629539.1:12500-15918 GCF_034508935.2 Berghia stephanieae | reverse complement strand
GGGAGAAAAAAAATAAACAAATAAAAGACGTTTGTTTTGTACGGCCTGGCCAGCAACGGAATTGGGAAACAAATTTTTGGGAAGGCTTCGAGTGTATGATGGGGATCAAATTTATGTTATGGTGAGTTTTCTCATTTTTTTCTTTTGTAAGTAAGTAACCCCGTGGCTATGAATAAGCGTTCATTTTCATCCGTTAATCAACGAAACCTCCCTATAATTTTCCCGCTACTCCTTACTTCCTCTTTACTATTATTCCCTCCACATCTGCTGCTTTACGCCCCCCCCTCCCACTCCACCCGCTCCCCTTTTTCGGCCTTTGAAAACCCCCCCCCCCCCCCCCCCCATCAATGTTAACCAAATTTTTAAAAACCGGGGCTTTTATATCGCGCAATATCAAAAACCGCCAAAAACTTTTTTAAAAAACCCTCCTCATCTTTATTTACAATCTCCCCGCTCCAAACCCCCCTTCTCACTCGTCCCCCCCTCTCGAACACCCTTCCCATCTCCTTTTTTTTATTATTCCACGTCCTCATTCCCCCTTTTTTCCCCTTTTTTCTTTTGCTCATCCAATTCTGCAATCTTCCTTCGTCCCCGCCCCGTATAAATTAGCAAAAAATTTCAGCCACGCCTATTTCCTCCATTACGTTTCCAAAAGGAATGTGTAAATGCTGTATGCAATGGTGTTAAATCATGGATTGAGCGGATCAAAACCCCCTCCGTTCCCCCGAACCCCTAATCGACGTGCACTTGTTTCGGGGCTGAAAACCCCAAATTGTTTTGTAGGTCATTTTTGTAATGGAATACTCTCAACCAACGCTAAATATGTCCGTTACAACAATTTTTAAAACCCCCCCTAGTTGCTATCGGTTATCAGACATGCAAAATATGTGCCATCGCCCTTGCTCCTTTCTGCCCACGTTTTTCTGTCTTAGCCCTTGGTTGTAATTCTTTTTTTTTTTTTTGTAAAAGGCCCTTTTGAGATTGTTTTTTATTTTTGTTTCGTTTGTGTGCGTGCGTGCGTTGGTGTGTGTGGTGTGTGTGTGTGTTTTGTGTGGGTGGGTGGTGTGTGGGGGGGGGTGTGCGTGTTTGTTTTTTTTTGTTGGGGGTTATTTTTTTTTGTATTTTTTTTTTTGGGAAAAAGGGGGGGGGGGGGGTAGGGTTTACGGGGCTTGCGAGTCTTTTAAGTAATTTCCCCCCAGTAAAAGGAAAGGAACGGGGAATTGTTTTAGATCTGAATTTAAAGGACACAGAAAGAGAAGACAAATTTGGGATTAAAAATTTTGGGCCCTCAGACCTCTGTATGTACCGTTTGGGTTGAGGAATTATGTCAACGGGCACAAAAGCCTTATGGATCAAACATTTTAGGGGTAAAATATCCCGTTTGTTTATTGGTAAATTTTAAAAAAAAAAAAACACAAAAAAAAAAAAAAAGAAAACCCAAACAAACACAAAACAATATCTTATACATTTTTTCCTGTGATAAAATTGGATAATTAAAACAAAATTCTTTACTGAATACGAGATAGATGGCATCACCGATAGTAGTGTTTGATAACGGCTTATACTGGTGTGGTTACGCATAGTTGAGACCTTGGAAAGGCTCTTAACTCACATTCTCTCACCGTACTCAGGTGTAAAATGAGTACCTGGCCGTTAACAGCTTTGTCTCTGTCGGAAAAAAAAAAAAAGGAAAATCGCATACAGGCGTCATGTCTCGTTCTACGTGTTAGTGTTGCTGTTGGTCAGAGACCCCTTGTTAAGCGCTTTGAGCATGTTGAGTGGATATTGCGCTATATAAAACCTCAACTTTTGGAGAAAAATAGAAGAAAAGAAAAGAAACATCCCCAAAAAATCAGTCTTCCTCGACTGGGGAGGATCTTTACCTCAGATTTAAAACAACTTCTGTAATTACACGAGTCGATAATTTACGACATTTCAAGTGACCGTACACAATCGGGGACTCGTTTATGAAATAGTAATGTCTGCCGTGTACTAGCAAAACAACCCTAAATTTGTCCCCCCCCCCTCCCCAATTTTTTTTTCTTTAAATCTTAAATCTTAAGAATCATTGACAAGTTGCAGGACCATCTATATCGTTATTATTCGAAGTAAAAAATGATAATGACGAGAAATGAAAAAAAAAATTGTTATTAGTTTACTTAAGAACTCACCTCTTTTATAAAATAAAAAACACCCAGTATTGATCTGTTTGAACTAATCTGTTCGAACTTAATGAACCAATGTCATGTCGACTTCAGCAAGTAACTTGATACCATTTCAGTTTACTTTTCTCTCGTACCATGGCCCCAGACCGGATTTGGAAGGGGGGGGGGGGGGGGGGGGGGGGGGGGGGGGGCAGACTTTTGAAGGCAAGACTCGAACTTCCGAATTTCTTTCCCGTTTTACTGTCTCGAGTGAGTCACCCCGATGTAATACCGGTTTAAGGCGATTGGTCACAAATTTTTTCTTCTTCTTCTCCTTCTTCTTCTTCTTCTTCTTCTTCTTCTTCTTCTTCTTCTTCTTCTTCTTCTTCTTCTTCTTCTTCTTCTTCTTCGTTCGAGCAGCAAACGCGATCATGCTGGCGACAAACCCTGCCCCATGTTGTATGCGCTGAGAGCGGCCAGGAATTGTTCGTGACTTGGTGCCGTCAGATTTTTCCATTCCGTTGTGGTTCATGGGGAAAAACAACTTCTGTGACCTATAGTCTATGTTGTGTTTGATCTGTTGATTGTGTATGTTTCGTCCAAAATGTTATGTCAGTGCTCATAGCATGGGTGGGTATTTGCTTTGGTGATCCGGTCTGTGGAATGTCTGTAACTCTCATAATATCACTATGCTCAGGATCGCCATTTCGAGAGTGCGTCTATTTCCCCAAGCTAATTATCAAATGCTTTTGAGACTCATTTGCATTTTGGTTTCTTTGTTTGTTTGTTTGTTTGTTATTTGTTGTTTTTTTTTTGTTTTTTTTTTTGGTTGAGTTTTTAATGAATTAATTGATTACTACAATTTATGTATTTATTTGTCATGTTTATATCTCTTGAACTGTTTTCAAAGCGCCATTGTGATTTGATGAGTTTGTCCTTAGAAGTTAACTGGACTTGCTACACGCGTGGCTATTTTAAGCGCCAGGAAAAGCAAGATGATAGATGAAGATAAAAGGAGAACAGAACAGAAGAGGACGATAGAATCGCAGTCATTATTTAAATTTATGTAAAGTGTGTGTTTTTTAGGGGGGGGGGGGGGTTAACTATATTAAATAGAGCAATAGCCATTGAATGTGTTTAAAGTGCTTTGCAAAGAGTTCCAAGTCAACAGCAAACACTTCACGTGTAGAATCGAGCCATGTGGCCCCGTAAAGCGAGGCGTCATTACAATTTTATTTTTGACAAATACAACGCTGTTACGGGTCAGGTACTCG
>NW_027629539.1:2500-5000 GCF_034508935.2 Berghia stephanieae | reverse complement strand
ATGATGATGATGATAATAATTATAATAATAATAATAATAATGATGATGATGACGATGATGATATATACTTATATAGCGCCTATTAATCCACTGACAAGTGCGCTTAACATTTGTTTTTTGGTTAGATTGTTTGCTTTGTTAATGTATGCGGCTTAAAATCTCAACTACCATTTCATGTAAACAATGCCAAATATGTCCATGCACGTTTTTCACAAGATCTAAAACTTTTTTTTTTTTTAGGAGTTCATAATTAAGATCTAGAATCCTATTAAATATTATCCTTTGAGTATTTTTTGTTTTGCGGTTACGACCACGTGATGTTAGCTTTATTAGTACATCTAGATACTCAATGCCATTATGTGTGCCCCCCCCCCCCCCCCCCCCCCCCCCCCCCCATCCTTTATTCTTCAAACATCGGTCTATTTAAATGAGCCCCAACTTGTCAACAACTCTCAAACCTTAGGCTTCCTTAAATGCCTTTATTTTTAATGTACACTTGCACTCAAAAGTCAAGTACTCATTCATATCCGTGTCAAGTTTAGTAGCCTAACGTATGTAAAAAGTAAGAGACACAACGGGGTGGAGCTTGGAGGGTCATGAAATAAATAAAAACGAGAGGTCGGTTGAGTGCAGACCAATAAATTCGGTTAAGCAAAAGGGCATCAGATCAGTTGTCTGGAACGTTGTGTGGTTGATTATTATTGTAAATTGGTGCCTCGAGTAATTGCACGCGTGCATGCATGGTTTGTCTTTGATGGCATTGTCGTATGAATTATTTAACACAAATAAGGCAAAGTGTAAAAGTCAACGTCACGTCATCGCTTTGACTTAGTGGGGAAATAAAACTGTAGGAATGCTGTATGTCTTTTATTATCATTGTCACCTATATCTATCTATCTATCTATCTATCTATCTATCTATCTATCTATCTATCTATCTATCTATCTATCTATCTATCTATCTATCTATCTATCTATCTATCTATCTATCTTGCTATCTATCTATCTTTCTGTCTGTCTGTCTGCTGTCTGTCTTTCTGTCTTTCTGTCTGTCTGTCTATTTTTCTATTTATCTGTCTATCTCTGTATGTATTTTTTGCATAACAATTCAGACATGCTTATATTGTTCCAGTTGAAAATAATAAAAAAGGAGATTATACAATCTCAACTGCTTAAAGTGAGGCCCCGGTGACAATTATAGCCGACAGTGTTATAACACAAACAAACAAACAAACGGGACTTATACATTTTATATATACTATAAATTATATACTTATAAATTTCAAAGGTGACATCAACAGAGGTGATGCGAAATAGTATTATGAGTTTTCTGAGGTTGTCCCTGCTTTCTTGTCTTCTCTGATTATAATACATTGTATGAATTGTTAATATTATCTTTCCTCTCGGTTGAACAAGAATGTGAGTCTGAAATGTAACTTATTGTAATATGATTTGTGCATTTACTGACTACAGTGTAGACTTGTCCCATAATCATAGTTATATTATCTGCATTATAAGATGAGATTTATAAGTTGTCCTCAGAACATTCAACCTTTTATTTCAAACCCAATGAGACTTGCCAATCACTGCTTCAGAAGCTTGGTTCCCACTGAGACAAAACACTAACACACGTAATCACCCTTTTTAACATTGTTATTTAACGTCTGGCGTTGTTTATTTTGCAGGCCGCCCAGATAGCCAATACAACTGCCAAAAAGACCAAAGAGATTGGCTCAGCTGTCGGGGAAACGATCAAGTCAACTGCCGAGAAGGTGGGTTGAGAGACGTTTATTTATTACATTGTCCGTTGTTATCTTCAAAAAAATTCCTATAATGAATAAATTATTATTATTATTATTATTATATTATTATTATTATTATTATTATTATTATTATTATTATATTATTATTATTATTATTATTATTATTATTATTATTATGGCTTAAATCTTCTTAAACTCTTATCCGTCGTCTTTTTCCTTTGTCTGTCTCCGTCTGTGTATTCAGTTCCAGCTCATTTTTTTTTCAGTTTATTAATTTTAATGCAGTTACATACACAGAAGGACGAGATAGAGAGGATAGAGGTGGAGATTAGCAGATAGAAAGAGATATTGAGGGAGGGTTGAGAGATTATGAGGAGCTAAAGTGAAGAAGCAAGAAGGAGGGAGGGGAGAGAGAGGAGAGGAGAGAGAGAGAGAGAGAGAGAGGGGAGGAGAGAGAGGGAAGAAGAGACGAGAGAGAGAGAGTGGGAGGAGGAAGGGGGGGGGGGGGGGGAAGAAGAGGGGGGGAGGGGGGGGGGGGGGGGGGGGGGGGGGGGGGGGGGGGGGGAGAGATTAAGAAAGATTAGGAAAGAGGGTTGAGATAAAGAAATAGGAGAGAGATAGCGAGAGAAATAATGGAAGAAATAAAGAGGGAAATAGAGTTTTGTAGAAAGAGAAAACTGAAGGGGGAGTCGAGACGTGGGAGGGGGGGGGGGGGGGGGGGGGGGGGGGGGGGGGGGG
>NW_027629538.1:0-15929 GCF_034508935.2 Berghia stephanieae | reverse complement strand
ATTTCACCCAACTCTGCTTTGAATTTTTTTAAAATTTTTTGCTGATACTGTGGTTTCTTGTAGTTTATTCCAGTTATTTTACAATTTTCTAGATGAAAAAAGTTCCTTCTTTCATTTGTTTTTAAAACGTTCTTTTTTCATTTTTTCTTGTGTTTCCTGTGTTAAATGTTTTGTTTTGGTTTAAGGAACCCTGCCTCTACCCTGTTATTCCCTTTTTTTTTTATATTTTTGGTTATCCCCCTTTTTCCCCTGTAATCAAAGGGTTTCGGGAGATTTAATTTTTTCAATCTCTCAAGTATGTTTTTTTTGGGTTTGTGTGAAAAAGTTTTTTTGGTTTCCCCTTTTGCCTCTTTTCCAAACAGTTTTTGTCTCCCTCAAACTTGGATACCTATGCAGTTAGCATATTCCAACTTTGATTAACCTAGTCTTGTGAGGTAGTCATGTTTTTTGTTTTCGATTCTTAAAAATTTTTTTTTCCTATTCCGAGTGTTTTTTTCTGCCTTTAATTGAAACATCTTTTTTGTTCTTGAGTTTAGTTTTTCCCTAAAAATAATATTGGTTTTTTTCCCCTTTGATTCTGCAGGGGTTTTTTTCTTTTTTTATTAGTTTGCTTCTTGTTGTTTTTTCCTAGGTGAAGAAACGCACATTTTTACTTGGGGAACCCCTTTCCCCCTATTTCGGACCTTTTTTCGCTTTTTCAAATCTTGTTGTAAGGTGTTTCTTTCTTCTTTGTATTGCTTTCCTGGTTTTTATCATGGCAAAAGTTTTCATTAGTGTTTGTTGTTGGAAGTCATTGATAAAATCGGAAGAGCTGGTCCCAGTACATTCCCTTGTGGAACCCCTTTTTACCGTTTCTCTGTTGATGCTGTTCCATTCACTATCACTTTTTGCTTTATCTTTGAGGAAATCTCGGACCATTTGACTGTTGATCATTAATTTGATATGTTCCAATTTCCTGATTAGGGCCAGTTTTGGAACTTTGTCAAAAGCCTTCTGAAGTCGAGGTATTGCTCTAAATTGTTGCCTAAATTTAGGTCTCTGTCCAGTCATCCATTGTTTCAAGTAGGTTTTTTTACTGTGACCTTCCCGCCTTGAACCTTTTTGATCTTTGCTGATAGTTTTTTCGCATGGGTGTACGATCCGACAGTGATGTCGTTTCTTTTTCCCTTCCTTTACTAGCCTATCCTGCTTTTTTGGGTTTTGTGTTTGTATTTTTGACGGGGGATTTTTTTTTTTCCTGAATCTTCTCCCTTTTTTGTTTTTGGGTTATTTAAATTTAGCTTATGATATCTTTAGGTTATGATTTTGATTTACATTTGTACTATTTTTTAGATTGCTTTTTTTTTTTTTCCAGCGGTCTTCATATAACCTAAATTGTTTTGGGAAAGAGACCTAAAGCAACAAACAAACAAAAAAATGCTACTTTTTTTTTTTTATCTTTCGGGAAAGATAGCCCCTGTTTTTTTTAAATTTTCTGTATATGCCCTTCTGTTTTGGTTTTAAAATTTCTGTACATAGCCACTCTTTCTATAAATTTTCTCTTCAATGTTCTTTTTTTAAAACTTTTACTTTTCTGTACATAGCTACGGGGGTTTTTTTTTTAAATTTTTCTGTCGATACCCCTTTGTTTTTTTATATATTTCTGAACATACCCCCTTTTTTTTTAAAATTTTTTGATATAGTCTCTTTTTTTGGTTTTTACATCTCTCTACATAGCCATGTTTTTTTAATTTTCTGTAACATGTCCCCTTTTTTTAACTTTTACTTTTCCCTGTACATAGAAAATTTTGGGGTTTTTTTAAAAACTTTCTTTTCGATAGCCCTTGTTTTTATATATTTCTGTACATACCCCCTTTTTTAAATTTTCTGTTATAGTCTTTTTGTTTTTGGTTTTACATTTCTCTATTTAGCCACTGTTTTTTTTAATTTTCTGTACATAGTCCCTTTTTTTTAAACTTCAAAACTTTTCTGTACACAGCTACTGTTTTTTTTTATCTTTCTGTAAATACCCCCCTTTTTTTATATATTTTTCCAAGCCACTTTTTTTTTTAATTTTTCCCTGTATATATCTGTTTTTGGTTTTACATTTCTGTATATATCCATTTTTTTATCTTTCTGTAAAAAACCCCCCGTTTCTAGATTTTTCTGTACATAGCTCCTTTTTTTTAAATTTTCTGTACTTTAGTCCCTGTTTTTGGTTTTAATTTCTGTCATAGCCACTGTTTTTTAAATATGCCCTGTACATAGTCCCTGTTTTTAAATTTTTCCCTGTACATAGCCCCTTTTTTTTTTAAATTTTCCCTGTACATAGCCACTGGGAGATGCCCTTTTTCTTTGTCTTCCTTTGTTTTTGGTGATTTTAATTGTCAATTGTTTGATTTTTTTTGTTTCCCCCATTTTAAATTTTTTTTCCTGTCGCAAGCGCCGAAAAACCCCTTAAAAACAAACAAAACAATGAACGGACATGTCTTCAACATTTTACATATTTTTGGGTCCGGGGATAACCTATTTATTGTAATGGACAATGCTTTGCTTTTCCTTGAGAATATTTCCACGAAAAAAATGAGCCCATGAAAATTTTGGGGTTGTCAAAACCTGTTAATATGAAAACGTCGTTAAAAAAGATAATTGTTTTATTTTTTAAATACCCTTTTATAATCCTTTCATATTTAATGGCGCGGGGATAATTTTTTAAGTAACAATGTACAAATTTCAAAATTTTGAAAAAGGTTAAATACTGCATGTTTTTTTAGAGCGTATTTGATTTTAAATATTGAATGCCACCATCACCGTTGCGTTTTTAAAGGGGCATATGTCTTTTAAATATAGTCGATGATGATGACGACGACGATGATTGATGATGTTTGATGATGATGATGATTGATGATGAGATGATAAATGTCGATGCCCTTTTTTTTACAATTTTAATTTTTTATTTTATAAAACAATGATTTTAAAAAAAAAATGTTAATTGAAAAACACATCTCTTACTATTTCTTTCTCGGAGGAAAGGGGGCTTTTAAAGTTCGCATAGGGCCAAGGAGGTCACTATTGGTATGGTTTGGGGGGAGTCCATCTTTTACCTCCCCAAAAGATCTTTTAGGGGATCTCAAACAAAAAAAATTTTTGTTTCCCCTTAGAATCTGCACCATTTCCTATTTTTTTTATCAATTCCCTTTGTCTTATTTTTTTACTTGGATGCTTTTAAAAATTTTGATTCTTTGACGTTTCTTTTTTCCTTTTTTCCTTTTTGGGGCTGTTTTGACCTTAATGTGTTGCAAACGCCCCTTTAAAAAACCCTTTAAAAAAAAAACATCAGCGGGACGGTCTTTGTTTCGTACCCAAAAGGTACCGGTTAGATTTTCCCGGGTGTACGTGACCAGGAGCAAGTCATCAAGCGCTGCACTCCGGGTGACGCATGTTATTTGGTCTTCTCATCGGAATATGACCTAAATACAAATTTCCTTCCCTATGGATGAATAAAGGAATTAAACATTTAAATTACTGATTTACTTCTTGTCTGTCTTAGCATAGAATTACTTCGATTCGTCCGAGTCAAGGCTGTGAGTACCTTGTGGGGGAGTTAAAAAGTCAAGTGTAAATTAAGGTTTGTTTTTTGTTGGGTTTTTGTTTTTTTTTTTGGGGGGGGGGGGAGGGGGGGATTTTTTCCCCCTGGTGGGGTTCCTGACCTCCCCCATAGTGTGCAGGTAGGCATTTAACGTTTCTATAATCCCTCCTCGGGATCTATTTTCCAACATGCTTTCTGTCTTTGTCTTGGGTATGAGATTATTGAGGATATTGTCTGACCTGACTGGATACCCAGACTGGAGGGAATAGTCCCAAATGTATCAAGTTTTGGGAGATTTCCTTGTAAATCATCTCAGTTATGCATTGCAAGTTATTTTTTTGTGAACACAAGAAAAAGAATAATACAACTCACACACCACACACACCTACACAACACACACAACAACATATATATATATATATAAATATATATATTATATTTAATATATATATATATATATATATATCTATATATATAAAACTTTGAATTATTTGAGTGTATCCCACTTATGATATAGTCTTGTGTCTAGACCGAGACTTTTAGGTGATCTCAAACTAAGTACACTGAGAGTGTACTCTAAGAATCATTTACATCTTTTTCCTATTTGAATTCAATTCCCCATTGGCTAACTTTGTCTTGGATGCATTACTTATTATTCGACAACTTTTTACTCATTCTCATTTTTCCTTCCTTTTTACTGTCGCTGATCGACCTAAGTGTTTAGCAAGCGCCGTAAAACAATTAAAAACAAACAGACTGTGCCTTTTGTCAGGATAAGACATTAAGGTGATCTCAAACTAAGTACAGCTGATAGTATCGTAGCCATCGTTAACTTATAGCCTGACACTGACCAAAATTGTAGTAGTAGTAGTAGTAGTAGTATAGTGTTGTTGTTGTTTTGTTGTTGTTGTGTATGTAGTAGTAGAAGTAGTATTAGTAGTAGTATAGTAGTAAAGCAGTCGTAGTGGTTGTAGTAGTATAGTAGTGGTGGTAGTATAAGTAGGTAGTAGTAGTAGTAGTAGTATTAGTAGTAGTAGTAGTAGTAGTACTACTACTACTACTAACTACTACTACTACACTACACCTACTACTAACTACCACCACTACTACTAACTACTACAACCACTACGACGTTCTCTCTACTACTAATACTACTACTACTACTACACTACTACTACCACTACAACAACCACACCAACAACAAAAACAACTACACTACTACTCTACTACTACTAACAATTTTTTTGGTCAGTGTCAGGCTATAAGTTATACGAAGCTACGATACTATCAGTGTACTTAGTTGAGATCACCTTAATGTCTTATCCTGACAAAAGCACAGCTCTGTTTTTGTTTTTAATTGTTTTACGGCGCTTGCAACACATAAGGTCGTATCAGCGACAGTAAAAAGTAAGAAAAGAGAATAGTAAAAAAGATGAAGAATAATAAGTAATGCATCCAAGACAAAGTTAGAGACAATGGTGGAATGATTCAAATAGGAAACAGATGTAGATTCTTAGAGTACACTCCGCAAGTATGTACTTAGTTTGAGATTCACCTAAAAGTCTCGTCTAGTCACAAGCACCTATATTCCTAAGAGGGATACACTCAACTAATTACAAATTATATATAAATATCGATATATATATATATATATATATATGATATATATATATATAATATATATATAAATCATATATGTGTGTGTGTGTGTGTATGTGTGTGTGTGTGTGAGTTTGTATTATCTGTCTTTGTTCACATAAAATAATGCAATGCATAACAGAGTGATTTACCAAGGAAATCCTCCCAAAACTTGATACATTTGACTATTTCCCTCTTTCCAGTCAGGTATCCAGTCAGAGTCAGGACAATACCAAATAATCCATTCCAAGACAACGACAGAAAGCAGTTTGGAAAATAATCCGAGGAGATAATAGAAACAGTACATGCCTCCCTAGCATCACTATGAAGGTCAGGAACCCCACCCAGGGGGGAAAAAAAATCCCCCCCTCCCCCCCCCCCCAAAAAAAAAACAAAAAAAAACCCAACAAAAAACAACCTCTAATTACACTTACTTTTAACTCCCCAACAAGGACTACCAGCCTGTGACTCGGACAATCGAAGTAACTCTATTCTAAGACAGGACAAGAAGTAAATCAGTAAAATAAATGTTTAATTCCTTTATTCCATCCATAGGGAAATTTGTATTTAGGTTCTATTCCGAGAGAAGACCAAATAACATGCTCACCCGGATGCAGCGCTGATGACTTGCCTCCAGGTCACAGTACAGCGGGTAATCTAACGCGGGACCTTTTGGGTACGAAACAAGATCGTGCCGCTGATGTTTGTTTTTTAGGTTTTTTAGGAGGCGTTTGCAACACATTAAGGTCAAAACAGCGCCAATAAAAAGAAGAAACGTCAAGAATCACAATTACACATCCAAGTAAAAGATAAGACCAAAGAGAATGATACAAATAGGAAACTGGTGCAGATTCTAAGAGAACACAATAATGTTTCTAGTTTGAGATCCACCTAAAAGAATCTGTAGCAGGAAAAACGATGGACTCCACCCAACCATACTCATAGTGACCCTCCTTGGCAACTATGCGAACTCAAAGCCCCCTAAACCGTCCGAGAAAGAAAATAGTAAGAAGGATGTGTTATGTTTCAATTAACATTTTATTTTAAAATCCCTTGATATATAAAATAAAAAATTAAATGTAAAAAAGGTCTCGACATCAATCATCATCATCATCATCATCATCATCTCATCATCATCTAGTCATCGTCGTCGACCATCATCATCGACTATCTAGAAAAGACTATGCCCGAGATTAAAAACGCAACGGTGATGTGGCCTTCATATTAAAATCAAATACGCTCTAAAAATAACATTCAGTATAACCAAACTTCATATTTAATGAATTTGTGACACTTGTTACATTAAAGATTATCCCAGCGCCATTAAATATGAAAGGATAATAAAAGGGTATAAACAATAAACAATTATCTTTTTTAAACGACGTTACATATTAACATGTCCTGACAACCCAAATTGTCCATGGGGCTCATTTTTTTTCGTGGAAATATTCTCAAGCCAACGCAAAGCAATTGTCCCATTACAATAAATAGGATTTTAATGCGACCCAAAAATATTTACCTAATGTTGAAGACAATGTCCGTTCATTGTTTTGTTTGTTTTTAAGGTTTTACGCGCTTGCGACAGAAAAAGAATGAAAATGGGAAGCAAAAAAAACTCTACATCAATTGACAAATAAAGTCACACAAGACAAAGGAAGACAAAGAAAAGAGGCATCTCTCCCAGTGGCTATGTTCAAATTAAAATACAGGAGCTATGTCCAGAAATATTTAAAAACAGGACTATGTACAGACAATTTAAAAAACAGTGGCTATGACAGAAATGTAAAACCAAAAGCAGGGACTATGTACAGAAAATTTAAAAAACAGGATCTATTACATAAAATCTAGAAACGGGGCTTTTCTACAGAAAGATAAAAAAGTGGATATATACAGAAAGTAAAACCAAACAGACTATATACAGAAAAAATAAAAAAAACAGTGGCTATGGCCCAGAATAATATAAAAACAGGGCTATCGACAGAAAGATAAAAAAAAAACATAGCTGTGTACAGAAAAGTAGAAAGTTAAAAACAGGGACTATAGTACAGAAAATAAAAAAACAGGGCTAGTAGAGAAATGTAAAAACCAAAAACAGAGACTATATACAGAAAATTTAAAAAAGGGGCTATGTACAGAAATATCTAAAAACAAGGGCTATCGTACAGATAAGATTTTAAAAAACCCAGTAGCTATGTAACAGAAATGTAAAAGTTAAACACAAGGTCTATGTACAGAAAATTAAAAAAACAGTGCAATGTAGAGAGAATGTAAAACCAAAAATACAGAGACTAATAACCAAGAAAATAAAAAAGATGGCATGTCAGAAATATATAAAAAAACAAAGGCTATCGACAGAAAGATTAAAAAAAAACCCAGAAGCTATGTACAGAAAATGTAAAAGTTAAAACATGAACATTGGAAAAGAGAAATTATAGAAAGAGTGGGCTATGTACAGAAATGTAAAACCTAAAACAGAGACTATATACAGAAAATTTAAAAAAAACAGGGGCTTATCTACAGAAAGATAAAAAAAACAGTAGCTATTTTATTGTTTGTTTGTTGCTTAAGGTCTCTGTCCAAAACAAATGAGGTATATGGAGAGACCGCTGAAACAAAAACAAGCAACTACCAAAATAGTACAAATGTAAATCAAAATCAAAACCTAAAGGATATCAAAGCTAATTATAAATACCAAGAACAAACAGGCAGAAGATTTAACAGGAAAAAAAATATCCCCTGTCAAAAATACAACACAAACGCAAAGAAAGCCGGATAGGCTAGTAAAGAGAAGAAGAAACGACATCACTGTCGATCGTAACACCCATGCACATCATAGGTATATGATTCAAAGGGTGATCCCCATCCAACCACCCGCAAACAGTACATAACATAACAGGTGGTATAGGGCAAAAATAGGAATAAGATCCCTTGAATCCTTAAAATAATTGAGTATGCCATAAATCTTTTGATTAAACATTTACAATAATGATACACGTGGTAAAGTGATAGTATTTTCAACTTAAATTACTTACTCAAGTGGTGTACAAACATATACTTTAACCATGTGAACATGCAAGCACACACACACACACACACACCACACACACACGCACACATAGACACGCGTATAGAAGATAACCATAATAATATAAAATGGTTGATCATAGACGCAAGAACAAACTATTCAGCAAAGATCAACATGGTTTCATGGCGGAAGGTCTACAGTAACAAACCACATGAAACAATGGAATGACAGGACGAGAGACCTGGAATTAGCAACAAATAATGTCATATACCGTCGACTTCATAAGGCAAATTTGACAAAGTTCCCACTGGCGCCTAATCAGGAATTGGAACAGTATCCAAATTAATGATCAGACAGTCAAATGGGCCCGAGATTTCCTCAAAGATAGAAGACAAAAAGTGATAGTGAATGGAACAGCATCAACAGAGAGACTGTAACAGTGAGAGTTGCCACAAGGAAGTGTAACTGGGACCAGTTCTCATCCTGATTTATATCAATGACTTGCCAGATCAAATCTATCATCTAGAATTATAATCTTTGCCGATGATGACTAAGCTCTATGGAGTAGCGTAATACAGAAGAAGCAAGAAAACACCTTACAACAAGATTTGAAAAAGCGTTGAAGAATGGTCCGAAATATGGCAGATGGAGTTCAATGTAGATAAATGTGCAGATTCTTCACCTATGGAAAAAACAACAGAGTACAAACTATATAATTAAGAAAACCCCTGCAAACTCAAATGGGGGAAAAAGACCTAGGAGTATTTTTGATAGGAAGCTATACTTGCAAGAAGCAAATAAAAGATGTTCAATTAAGGCTAGTAAAACACTCGGACTAGTGAAAAGAAATTTCAAGAACCTGAAAACAAAACACATGACGACCATCACAAGACTATGGATAGATCAAAGCTGGAATATGCTAAACATATGGTATCCGAAGTTTGAGGAGACAAAGACAGGTTTGGAAAGATGCAAAGGAGAGCAACAAACTTATCACACACCTGAAAGACAAAACATACTGTGAGAGATTGAAATAATTAAATCTCCCGACCTTAGATTACATGAGAAGAAGGGTAATATGATCCAAACATATAAAATATAAAGGAATAGGACAGGTAAGAGCAGATCCTTTAAACCAACAAGAACATTCAGTACACAGGAAACATCAAGAAACTGAAAAAAGAACGTTTTTTAAAACAATGAAAGAAGGAACTTTTTTTCATCTAGATTGTAAATAACTGGAATAAACTACAAGAAACCACAGTACAGCAAAAAAAGTTGAATAAATTCAAAGCAGAGTTGGAGATAAGCACACCCTAGAAACAAGTTCAATTATAAAAATTTGGTCCACTCATAAAATAAGAGGAGGAGCGAAGGAGAAGTTACTACACCAAGTCTAAAAGCTCTATAAAGAGGTATCCATGTATAATGCATAATCTATTACATACAAGATAAGAAACCATATCAACAGCAGAGCAAACCCGATTATTCGTCATAATAAATCCGACCCACATATAATTCCCCTGTCTAACTAACACCTTGAAATAATCCATAGATTTTGCCATTCTTTGTTTCAAATTTCAAACTGTTCCATTTCTGAACAATACGAATACCGAACCAGTTTTTGTCTATGTTTGATTTTTGCATCTAAGAGACAAAAATCTTAAACTTGTCCCTCTAGTCAAAAGTAATATTAGAAAATGAAAAAAAATCAGAGAAGTCTATCCTATCCATACCGTGTACCAATCTATAAACAGTAGCAATTACAGAACATGTAAAAGTTAAAACATGACTATGACAGAAAATTAAAAGTAAAAGTGGCTATGTACAGAAAGGAAAACCCAAAATCAGAGACGATATACAGAAATAAAACTAAAACAGGGACAATCTACAGAAAGATAAAAAAACCCCAGTAGCTATGGTACAAAAATGTTTTTTGTTTGTATTAAGGGTTTTACGGCGCTTGCAACACATTTAGGTTAGATCAGCACCAGTAAAAAGGAAGAAAATGGGATAGTAAAAAAAAAAAAAGGTTCTGGAATTACAATTTAAAGCACCCAAATAAAGTAAGACCAAAAGGGGAACTAAGAACAAATAGGATCAGATTAGATTCCAGAAGCATACGGTGGGGGGCCACCAATGTACTTAGTTGAGATCACCTATAAGTCTCGATCCGGACACAAGCACAAAATCCAAGCAAAGAGGAATACACTCAAAGCTTTACATATTCATAAAAATATAAATATAATAATACATAACAGAGAGATATTTACAAGGAAAAAATATCATCTTCCCAAAACATATAACTATGCATTCCGACTGTTTTTCCCTCCCAGCCCAGGACTCCGAACAGGGCCAAGTAATCCCCATTCCAAGACAAAGACAGAAAGCATGTGGAAAACAGATAAAGGGGATAGAAGTATCCACAGTAATGAGTACCCCGCCCCCTGCCCACTATGGGAGGTCAGGAAATCCCCACCCAGAACAAAAAATGTAAGAAGTTAAAAGCCAGGAACTATGTACAGAACAATTAAAAGAAAGAGTGGGCATTACCATAAATTAAAACCCAAACATGGCAATATACAGAAAATTAAAACAACAGGGACTTCTACATAAAGATTTAAAAATAAGTGGCTATGTTACAGAAATATAAATGTTAAAAACAGGGACTATCTACCAGAAAGATAAATAAAGTGGCTATGTAAAAAAATGTAAAAGTTAAAAACAGGGGACTATGGATAAAAAAGTGGTTTATGTACAGAAATGTAAAATTCAAAAACAGGGACTATCTACAGAAAGATAAAGAGTTGCTATGTACAGAAATGTAAAAGTTAAAATCAGGGACTATCTACAGAAAGATTAAAAGTTAAAATCAGGGCACTATCTACAGAAATAGAATAAAAGTTGCCCATGTACAGAAATGTAAAAGTTAAAATCAGGGACTATCTACAGAAATATAAAAAAGTTGCTAATTTACAGAAATGTAAAAGCTTAAAATCAGGGACTTATCTACAGAAAGATAAAAGATAAAAACAGGGACTATCTACAGAAAGAAAAAAAGTTGCTATTTACAGAAATGTAAAAGTTAAAAACAAGGACTATCTACAGAAACATAAAAAAGTGTCTATGTACAGAAATGTAAAAGTTAAAAATAGGGACTATCTACAAAAAGATAAAATAAAGTTGCTATCTACAGAAATATTAAAGTTAAAATCAGGGACTATCTACAGAAATATAAAAAAGTTGCTATTTACAGAAATGTAAAAAGTTAAAAAAATCAGGGACTAACTACAAAAGATAAAAAAGTGTTTATGTACAAGAAATATAAAAGTTAAAATCAGGGACTATCTATAGAAATGTAAAAGTTAAAAACAGGGACTATCTACAGAAAGATAAAAAGAGTTGCTATGTACCGAAATAAAAGTTAAAAATCAAGGGACTATCTACAGAAAGATAAAAGTTCAAATAGTACTCATTTACAGAAAGATAAAAAAGTTGCTATGTACAAAATGGAAAGTTTAAAATCAGGGACTATCAACAAGAGAGATAAAAAAAAGTGTCTATGAACAGAAATGTAGAACAGTTAAAATCAAGACTCTCTACAAAGAACAAGTTAAAATCAGACTATCTACAGAAAGAAAAAAAGTTGCTATTTCATAAATGTTAAAGTATAAAAACAGGGACTATCTACAGAAAGCCGTTAATAAAAAAAAAAAGTTTTGCTAAGTACAGAATTAAAAACAATTAAAATCAGGGACATCACAGAAACGATAAAAGTTAAATCTGGGACTATCTACTTAAAAGATAAAAAAGTTGCTATTTACAGAAATGTAAAAGTTAAAATCAGTGACTAATCTACAGAAGATAAAAGTTAAAATCAGTGACTATCTACAGAAAGATAAAAAAATTTGCTATTAACAGAACTGTAAAAGTTAAAAACATGGACTATCTACAAAATGAAAAATAAAGTTGCGATCTACAGAAATAAAAGGTTAAAATCAGGGACTATCCACAGGAAAGATAAAAAAAAGTTGCTATGTACAGAAATGTAAAAGGATAAAATCAGGGACTATCCCAGAAAAGTAAAAGTTAAAAAACAGGACTATCTACCGAAAGATAAAAAGAGTTGCTATGTACAGGAAATGTAAAAGTTAAAATCAGGGACTATCTACAACAGATAAAAGTAAAATAAGGGACCATTTACAGAAAATAAAAAAAGTTGCTATGTACAGAAATGTAAAAGTTAAAATCAAGGACTATCTACAAGAGTAAAAAAAAAGTGTCTGATGTAAGAAATGTAAAAGTAAAGATCAAGGACTATCACACAGAGAGATAAAAAAAAGTGTCTAGTACAGAAATGGTAAAAGTTAAAATCAAGTACAATCTACAAAAGATATAAAAGTTGCTATGTACAGAAATGTAAAAGTTAAAATCATGGACTATTACAGAGAGATAAAAAAAAAGTGTCTATTACAGAAATGTAAAAGTTAAAATCAAGGACTATCTACAGAAAGATAAAAGTTTAAAATCAGGACGTAATCTTACAGAAAGATAAAAAATTTGCTAGATTTACAGAAATGTAAAAGTTAAAAACAGGGACATTAACAGAAAGATAAAAGGTTAAATCAGGACATATTTACAGAAAGATAAAAAAATGTCTATGAACAGAAATGTAAAATTAAAATATCAAGGACTATCTAACAGAAAAGATAAAAGTTAAAATCACAGGACTAACTACAGAAAGATAAAAAAGTTGCTATTTAAATGAAATGGTAAACAGTTAAAAACAGGACAATCTACAGAAAGATAAAATAAAGTTTGCCTATCTACAGAAATGTAAAAGTTAAAATCAGGACTATCTACAGAAAAATAAAAAAGTTCTATTTAACCAGAAATGTAAAAAGTTAAAACAGGGACTATCTACAGAAAGATAAAAAGAGTTTGAAATGTACAGAATGAGTAAAAGTTAAAATCAGGGACTATCACAGAAAGATAAAAAAAGTTGCTATGTACAGAATTAAAAGTTAAAAATCAGGACTATCTACAGAGAGATAAAAAAAAGTGTTCTATTACAAAATGGTCAAAGTTAAAATCAAGGGACATCTACGAAAAGATAAAAGTTTAAAATCAAGGACTAGCTCCAGACATAAAAAATTGCTATGACAGAAATGTAAAAGTTAGCTAAGTACAGAAATGTAAAAGTTAAAATCAGGGACTATCTACAGAAAGATAAAAAGTTTAAAATCAGGACTATCACAAAAAGATAAAAAAAGTTGCCTATTTAGCAGAAATGTAAAAGTAATTTACAATCAGGGTACTAAACACAGAAAGCTATAAGGTTAAAATCAGGCTACTACAGAAAGATAAAAAAGTGTCTATGTACAGAATGTAAAAGGTCAAACAGGGACTATCTAACAGAAAGATAAAATAAAGTTGCTATTTACAGAATGTAAAAGATAAAAACAAGGACTATTCTAACAGAAGATAAAAAAGTGTCTATGTAAAGAAATGTAAAAGAGAAAATCAAGACTATCTATGAAAAATAAAAACGTTGCTATTTACAGAACTGTAAAAGTTAAAAACAGGACTATCAACAGAAAGATAAAAAAAATTGCTATGCTACAGAAAATATAAAAGTAAAAATCAGGGACTATCTCAGAGAGATAAAAAAAGTGTCTATGTACAGAAATGTAAAAGTTAAAATCAAGGACTATTACAGCAAGATAAAAGATAAAATCAGGGACTAGTCTACAAAAGATAAAAAAAAAGTTTGCTATTAACAGAAATGTTAAAGTTAAAAACAGGGACTATCACATTAAGATTACAAAAAAGTTGCTATGTACAGAAATGTAAAGTTTAAAATCAGGGACTATCTACAGAAAGATACAAAGAGTTGCTATGTACAGAAATTAAAAGTAAAAATTCAGACTATCTACAAAACATAAAAGTTAAATCAGGGACTAACTACAGAAAGATAAAAAATTGCTATGTAAAGAAATTAAAATTAAAATCAGGACTATCTACAGAAGATAAAAAAGAGAGTGTCTATGTACAGAAATGTAAAAGTTAATATCAGGGACTATCAGACAGAAAGATTAAAAAAAGTGCTATTAACAAAATGTAAAAGTTAAAAACAGGGACTATCTACAGAAAGAATAAAAAAATTGCAAATGTACAAGAAAAGTAAAGTTAAAATCAGGGGACTATCTTACAGAAAGATAAAAGAGTTAAAATCAGGTACTTTTACCGAAAGATAAAAAAAGTTTCTATGAAACAGAAGATGTAAAAGTTAAAATCAGGACTTATCTACGGAGATAAAATAAGTGTCTAGTACAGAAATCGTAAAAGTTAAAAAATCAAGGACTATCTACAGAAAGATAAAAGTTAAAATCAGGACTATCTACCGAAAATAAAATAAAGTTGCTATTTACAGAAATGTAACAGTTAAAACAGGGACTATCCTACAGAAAGATTTTTAAAAGTGCTATGTACAGAAATGTCAAAGTTAAAATCATTGACAATCTACAAAAGATAAAAAAGAGATGCTATGTACAGAAAGTAAAAGTTTAAAAACAGGGACTATCTACCAGAAAGATAAAAAAGTTGCTATTTACAGAAAAGTATAAGTGTAAAAACAGGACTATTTAACAGAAAGATAAAAAAAGTATATTTACAGAAATATCAAAGTTAAAATCAGGTACTATAACATAGAGATAAAAAAAAAAAAAAAAAAAGTGTCATGTACAGAAATGTAAAAGTTAAGAATCAAGGACTATCTTACAGAAAGAATAAAAGTTTAAAAATCTAATGGACTATCTACAGAAAGATAAAAAAAGTTGCATGTACAGAAAAGTAAAAGGTTTAAAATCAAGGACTATTCTACGAAAGATAAAAGTTAAAATCAGGGACATCTACAGAAAGATTAAAAAATTGCTATGAACAGGAATGTAAAAGTGTCTATGTACAAAATGAAAAGTTAAAAACATGGACAATCTACAGAAAGATAAATAAAGTTGCTATTTATTACAAAATGTAAAAGTTAAAATCAGGGACTATCTACAGAAAGCAAGTTAAAATCAGGGACTATTTAACAGAAAGATAAAAAAAGTTGCTATGTACAAAAGTAAAAAGTTAACATCAGGGACTATCTTACAGAGAGAATAAAAAATTGCTATTTACAGAAATGTAAAGTTAAAAACAGGTGACTATTCTAAACGAAAGATAAGATAAATTTCTATATACCAGAAATGTAAAAGTTAAAAATCAGGGACTATCTACAGAAAATAAAAGTTAAAATCATGGACTATTTACAAAGATAAAAAAAGTTGCCTATGTACAAAAAGTAAAAGTAAAAATCAGGAACACTACAGAGAGATAAAAAAAAAGTGTCTATGTACAGAACCATGATAAAAGTTAAAATCAAGGACTATCTACAGATAAGATAAAAGTTAAAATCAGGGACTATTACAGAAAGATAAAAAAAGATTGATATTTTACAGAAATGTAAAAGTTAAAAAAAACAGGGACTATCTACAGAAAGAGAAATAAAGTCGCTATCTACAGAAATGGAAAAGTTAAAATCGAGACTATCTACAGAAAGATAAAAAAAGTTGCTAACTAAAAAAAAATTAAAAGTTAAACCCGGGACTATCTACAGAAAATAAAAAATTTTTTTTACAGAAATGAAAAATTTAAAAA
>NW_027629537.1:0-15932 GCF_034508935.2 Berghia stephanieae | reverse complement strand
CGGGACATAAACCCTGTTAGGCGATATTACTTTTTTTTTGGGGACAAAGACAACGGTTAAGGGCCGGGGTCTCCTTTTACCTGAGTCGGTGAGAGATGTTGAAAAGGGGGCCTTTTTCCCAAGGGGGTTTAACTAGCGCGGCGCGGGCTGGGAACCCCCAGGACCTTTGATCGAAAGCGAGTGTAAACCCACTAGCCAATAGCGTTTATACCCAAAAAAATCTACGAATTTTAGTTTTCAATTTGGAGGTCTTTTTTGGGTGATGCGTTGTGCAAAGATTGTACTGGGTGTGAAAGGTGATTGTGTGGGGGGTGTTGTGAAAAGTTTTGTGAGAGTTTAAGGAGAGGGGGGGGGGGGGGTTTTAGGGGGGTGTGTATGTATATATATAAGGATGTCAAGAGAGTGGTGATGGTTGGGGGGAAAAAAACAGGAGAGAGAGAGAGAGGAGAGAGGGGGGAGAGGAGAAGAGAAGGAGAGGGGGAGAGGGGAGAGAGAGGGGTTTGGGAGGGGAAAAAGGGAGAGAGGAGAAAGGGAAAAGAAAAAAGGGGGGGGAAAGGGGGGGAGAGGGGGGAAAAGGGAGGAGAGGGGAGAGAGAGAGAGGAGAGAGGAGAGAAGGAGAAATAATTCCGTTTTTCAAAAAAAAAACCACACAAAAAACCCAAACGCAATGAACTATATAATATAAAAAAAATTTTTCTTTCTGACAAAAAAAAGGCCCCCAGACAGATCTGGGAAAAAAAAACGCAGGTAGTCAAAACCCAGGCCAGGCCAAAATCCCACAAGAGGGAAAACAAAAAAATTCATTAGGGGCGTTGGAAAAAACCCCCAGAAGCCCCCGAAAACCCCTCGATACTATCTACGGCTCCCCTCAGCAAGCTGGTGTGCTATGAACATGTGCTCGTCTTGACCGCGCCGTGTCGCAGTGTAAAGATTACGGGAAGGGAAAAAGGAAAGCAGTGTTTTGGGGATGTCTGCCCCCATCCTCGAGAAAAATCTGGGGGAGGACCAAAAATTTTTGGAAAAAAAAAAGGTTTAAAAAAAAAATTACTTGGTAATATTAATTCCTTAATACAAGTTGTTAGAAGAAAAAAAGAAAAACCCAAGGGAAAAAAAAAAATAATCCTCCCTCTCTCTCTCTCTCTCTCTCTCTCTCTCTTCTCTCTTTCTCTCTTCTCTCTCCTCTCTCTCTCCCCTCTTCTCTCTCTTCTCTCCCCCCTTCCCCTCTCCCCGGGGCTCTTTTTTTCTCTAAGTGAAGTTTTAAAAAATTTATAAAAAATAAAAAAATAAATTTAAATTTAAAAAACTTTCCCCTTTTTTTCCCCCCTGGGGAAATTTTTTTTTTGGGACTTTTCCCCAAGGGGGGACGGGGGGAAAAACCCCCGGCCCAGCCGCGTTTAGCGACGCAAAAAAAAGCTTTGGGGGGGTTTTACTGTTAAAAAACCCAAAAGGCGCGGCGGGTGATCGAACTCGGTCCCAAAAATACCCAAAAATTTAAAAATATTAATAAAAAAAATAATAATAATAATAATAATAATAATAATAAAAAATAAAAATTTTTAAAAAAAAATAATAAAAATAATAAAAAAGGTGATGTTGATAAATTTAAAAATAATAAAATAAAAATATTAATATTAATAATAAAATAAAAATTTTAAAATAATAAAATAATAATAAAAATTTAAAAATAATTAAAAATTTAAAAATAATATAAAAATAAAAAAAATCAGGTATTTTATCCCCCCCATTTTCATCACGTTTTGATGCCAATTCTCCCACCCCCCTTTAAAACCAGTAATTTTGATTTTTTTGGGAAAAAAAATCAGGGTTTTTTTAATTTTTTGCAGGACAATTTAAAACCAAAAAAAATAATAAAACCCCAAACCAGGGGTTTTTGTTTTGTTGGGGCCCAAAAAATTTTCTGCCTTGGAACGTGGGCTATTTTGGGTTTTTTAGTGGTTTTTGCATTTTTTTTCGGATGGGGAAGGGGCCGGGGTTTGACCTCGCCCCGGGCCATTTTTGGGGTTTTTGGGAAAAGGGGTCTTATCACCCTTCTCCCCCGTACTCCCGGGGTAAAAGGCCCGGGCCCTTTTAAAAGCTTTTTTCTTTATCGAAAAAAAATTTTAATTCCCCAAAAAGGGTCATACCCCCCCCCCTACCTGTTAAATGTTGCTTTTCCCCCGGGCCCCCGTAAAGCGCTTTGAGAAATTTTTGTGGATATCGCGCTTTATAAAAGCTCTTTTTTTTTCTTTTTTTTTTTTTTATTGTCTCTATATGTATGGGGGGGTTTTTTTCTTTATTTAAATTATTGTTTATATATATATTTTTTTTTATATTTATTTTTTATATATCACAAAAGGTAAAAAGGATCATCGTGAAATCAACGACGATATGTGAAGTCGCCAGGGAAACGAAAAAAAACAAAAAAAAAAAAAAAAAAAAAAAATAAAAAAAACAAAAAATATCAAAAAAAAAAAAAAAATAAAAAAAAAAAAAAAAAAAAAACAGAAAAAAAAACAAATAGAAATCCCCGAAGACAGGATAAAGCCCCAAAAAAACGGCCCTTTTATTAGGAAAGCGGTGAAAAAACGAATAAAGGCGCCTCGTTATCAAAATTCGGCTTCATTTGATTTTTTCATTATTAGTGACCTAACGATGGGCAGAACGGGGCCAGGGGGTTCAGCAAGAAAAGGTGTGACTTTGCTCCGAATTAGCCTACGTTTTTTACTGAACATCACAAAAACACGTTGTGCCTGTGACCCCAGCAATGGGCAATTTACTTTTTAAAATAATAGTCTTCAACAGGTATGTCCTTTTCCTAATGAGTTTTTGGAATTTGGGGAACACGGGCTCTAAATATCGGAAAAAAGGCGGACCCCCGTTGAAATATTTCCCGGCGAATTAAAAACGTATCCGAGGAAAAAAACCCTCAATTTGATCATGTATTTCTTTTACACTTTGATCACAAAGGTATGAAAGGGATGAAAAGTTCTAGCCAATGAAAATAAAAGTAATGATTTTCTTTTTTTAAACCCAAGTTGGCCCGTTTGGGCGCGTGACTCGACTATTAACAAATTTTTTGTGTTTTCTTTTCCCCTGAAAAAAAAAAAAAAAAAAAAAAAACAAAAACCCCTTTTTCCCCATTTTAAGTTCGTGCTTTTTTACACGGGGGTCACATTGTAATGTCAAGGACGCCACACTACTATCTCATTTTTTTTCCCCTTTTTTCCTTTTTTTTTTTTTTATTTTATTGTTTTTATTATCATCATCATCCATATTATTATTATTATTATTTTTTATTATTTTATTATTTTATTTTAAAATTTTTATTAAAATTTTTTTTATTATTATATTAAGCTCTCTCGTTTTTTTTTCTCTTTTTAAAAAAAAAAAAGAAAAAAAAAAAAAAATTTCCCCCTTTCCTTTTTTAAAAAATTTCGGGAGGTACTTATTTGCGGGGGCTGATAACTAAAAAGGTTTTTATGGACTATTTTTTGTGAGGAAAAATTCCCCCAAAAACCCGGGCGACAAAACACTGTCCATTAAAAAAAATTTTTTTTTTTTTAAAAAATTTTTAAAGAAAAATTTCCCCCGCTTGTTTATCAGACAAAAAAAAATTTTAAAAATTTTTCATCAGACAGACCCCCTTTGGGGGGTTGAAAATGTATTAAATTATATTTTTAAAAACGAAGATTTAAAAAAAAGTTTCTACTTTTATGGGTTTTTTATGTCTTTAAAAAATAAAATGAGTTTTTTTTTTTTTTAAATTTAGTTTTCATATACCCCAATATCCACGAACGTGCTAAAAACGTTTACAAGGGGTCCCCGGTCAAAAGCAACTTTAAAAAATTTAGGAGGGAAATGTGACCCCTTTTTGGGGGATATTTATTTTTTTTTCGGAAGAGACAACGCGGGGTTAAAGGTTTTGCCCTCATTTTACACCTGAAAAGGTTTGGGGAGAATTTTATTTTAAAAAGCTTTTTCCAAGGACTCAACAAGGCCCCAGCGGGCTCAAACCGGGCCCCGATCCGAAAGCGGGGTGTCAATCACTAGACCACATAGTCAGAATAACCAAAAGTTCTTTGGGGAAAAACCCGGAGAAACCCCTGGCTATAACTAGGGTCTATTAAAAAATTGGGTATTTAAAATGTCTTTTTTAAATTTTTGGAAACCGGGGGCATAAGCCCCAAAAATCTCATAAAAATCCGAAAAGACGTAAAAAAAAAGGAAAAACTCATATTTTTATGTATTAAAAAAAAAAACTAAAAAGGAAAAACAACAGAGAAATGTTTTTTAAGGGGAAAAAAAAAATCATCTCCCAAAAAACAATTTTTAAATTTAAAAAAATCTGATTTTTCCCCCGCCCGCTGAGCCCCTTCCCCCCGGAAAAAAAACCCCAAATAATCTCTTTTTTCCCAGACAAAAAAAACAGAAAATAGCGGGGTTTTAAAAAACCCCCCCCCAGTGCCCCCCCTCCCCCCCAAGGGAGGTCAAAAGGGGCCCCACCCTCCACAACAGAGTGGGGGATTAAAACCCCCCGGGAACGTCAAAATCCACCCCATTCATACCTTGCTGGTTTTGTTTGTTTTGTGCCAGGGTCTTAAAAGGGGGACGCCCCCAAAAAGATGCTTGATTCCCCTCAAAGGGGGTTCCCTTTTTTTTGGGGGAGGGGCCCCCTTTTTTTGGGCCCCGCTGAATGTGGGGGAAATTCCAAAGGGGGTCAATTTTCCTTTAAAAACCCGATTGTGTAGGACCAATAAATTGGAGAATTTGGAAAATTTTGAAAGCATGTTGGGGGGGGGGGGGGGGGGGGTTTTAAAAAAAACAAAGAAAAAAAGGGGAAAAAAAAAAAAACAAAAAAAACAAAAACCCCCCCCCCCCCCCCCAATAAAAAAAAGGGAAAAAACAAACGGCACTAGGACTTATATTTCGACGTCACTTTTTGGGTTTTTTTGCAACGCCGGTGAGTTGTCGTTGGTGGTTTTTCAAGGTAAAATTGATCCATTGGTTGTTCTGTGAAATCAAAAACACGATTTGTTTTCTTTTGTGGCCAAAGACTTGTCTTTTGCCGTCATTTTTTTTATCAGTGTCAGGCTTAGCCATCGTTAGGTTATTATAGCCTGAACTAAAAACCCAAAAGGATGGTCTTTTGAGTCTTTTTTTTGGTTTTTTTTGCACCTCCTAGTGAGTTGTCGTTGTGTGCTCGGGGAAAAAATTTTGGTCCCATTGGGTTGAAACTATTAAAATTTACAAAGTTTCAAAGTTTATTCAATTCTTGGCTTTTCGCCAATAAATCAACAATTTGATGCCAACTTACAGGGAAGTGGAAAAAAAAAAAAAAAAAAAAAAGGTAAATGGAACCAAAATTAAATGATACACCACCAAAAATACAAAATTTAATAAACTTCAATACGTTTAAATTAAAAATTAAAAATAATATTATAATAATAATAATAAAATAATAATAAAAAAAAATTAAATAATAATAATAATTAATAATTAATAATAATAATAATAATAATATTAATAATAATAATAAAATATAATAATAATAATAATTAATAATAATAATAATAATTAATAATAATAATAATTATAATTAATTAAAAATTTTAATAATAAAAATTAATAATAATAAATAATAATAAATAATAATAATAATAATAATAATAATAATAATAAATAATGATAATGAAAAATAAAAAAGAAGAAGAGAAGAAGAAGAAGAAGAAGAAGAGAAGAGAAGAAGAGAAGAAGAAGAAGAAGAGAAGAGAAGAAGAAGAAGAAGAAGAAAGAAGAAAGATGAAGAAAAGAAGAAGAAGAAAGAAGAAGAAAAAAGAAGAGAAGAGGAAAGGAAGAAGAGAAGAAGAAGAGAAAAGAAGAAGAAGAGAAGAAGAAGAAGAAGAAGAAGATGAAAAGAAGAAGAAGAAGAAGAAGAAGAAGAAGAAGAAGAAAAGAAGAAGAAGAAGAAGAAGAAGAAGAAGAAGAAGAAGAAGAAGAAGAAGAGAAGAAGAAGGAAGAAGAAGAAGAAGAAGAAGAAGAAGAAGAAGAAGAGAAGGAAGAAGAAGAGAAGAAAGAAGAAGAAGAAGAAGAAGAAGAAGAAAGAAGAGAAGAAGAAGAAAGAGAAGAAGAAGAGAAGAAGAAAAGAAGAAGAAGAAGAAGAAGAAAAAGGAAGAAGAAGAAGAAGAAGAAGAAGAGAAGAAGAGAAGAAGAAGAAGAAGAAAGAGAAGAAGAAGAAAAGAAAACAAACAACAACAAGAATATCATTAATAATAACAATAATAATATTACCATCATCCTTACACCCCAATCATCACCGTTACCACACCACCATTACCATTATCACTACCATCACTACCATACTTTTACATTTCCAATCAGTTTTTTCAATTTATTTTTTTTTTTTTTTAAATAAAAAATTATTGATACCCATCACAACAGACCTCCTCACTACCACGAAAATTTCCCGTAGTATACGGCTTAATCCTGGGCTGGATATATAAAGGTTTTTTAATTAAATGTTCATTTCTTGAAAACGAAGTTCTGGTGCCAGAGCTATCACATAGAGTTAATATTTTTCCCCATCGCATTTATAAGGACAAACTGGTGGTTTTTAAGGGTAGTAAAATGTCTACGATGTTATTTACCTGAAAACTACTTATTAATTTTTTCCTATTTCAAGTAGGCAAGGTCTGCTATGATAAGTATCGTTCCATAGTCAAAATAAGACAAACAAAAATAACTTTTATCTTAATCAATAATCATACAATTTGATGACAACAGACATGAAAGTGAGAAAAAGGTACATGAAACCAAAGCATAAAATGATACCATAAATAATCATAAAAATACAACCATTCTAATACACCAATACTTACAATAATAGTAATAATAATAATAATAACAATAATAATTGTTACTTTTTTAGGTTTGTGCACCGACCGGTGAGTTGTCGTTGGTGGGTTTTCAAGGAAACAAGTGATCCCATTGGTTGATCTGTTGAATTACAACTCACGATTTGTTTTCTTTTGTGGCCAAAGACTTGTCTTTTGACGTAATGTTTTGGTCAATGTCAGGCTATAAGTTAACAATGGGCTACTGTGTCAGGCTATATAGATAGTATGCGCTTGGCTAAGAAGCTCATAACATTGCCATCCGGAAGTGTAACGGACCAACACACAAAACTGTGTTTATCCATGAACGTTTATTAGTCGGGTTAATACAGTTCAGTGAGTATTTCTCATAAAACGCGGATGGCAAAAAACAATAACAAAGACCTGAGTGACGTCATCTTCGAACTATCTATAAGTAAACAATGGCTACGGTTTCTCCGAATCCTTCGTAAACAGCCTCAACATTGAGGTATACCTGTCCCATACGAGTAGACCCTTGAGGGTCAAATTACTGCCTAAGTACACGTTTCTTATTCTCTCTATATGTATCCGGTCGTTTATCTATTATTCATATATATTCATATATATTTTTTTCTTGAGTTTTTATATAGCGCAATATCCACTAAACGTGCTCAAAGCGCTTTACAACTGGTCCCTGGCAGCAACATTTAACATGTAGGACGGGACATGACGCCTGTTAGGCGATATTACATTTTTCGGACAAAGACAACGCTGTTAACGGCCAGGTACTCGTTTTTACACCGGAGTACGGTGAGGAATGTGAGTAAAGTGTATTTTCCAAGGACTCAACTATGCGCCTGAGCGAGGCTCGAAACCCAGGAACTTCCGATCCGAAAGCGAGTGTCATACCACTTGACCACATAGCCGCTGAGTTGTCTTTAGTAGTGCTCATGGAAACAAGTGGTCCCATTGGTTGAACTATTGAATACAACTCACGATTTGTTTTCTTTTGTGGCCAAAGACTTGTATTTTGACGAAACGTTCTGGTCAATGTCAGACTATAAGTTAACCGATGGCTACTGTGTCAGGCTTTAACTATAAGTAAACAATGGCTACGGTTTCAGCGAAACCTTCGTAAACAGCCTCAAAATTGAGGTATACCTGTCCCATACCTTGAAGTTATTGCTCAGTCAATAATCAGGGGACTGAAGCAGATTGTAAACGCATTCATTCTATAATCAAGATGGCAAAGGACACAAATGCTAGACCTTACTCACCTCACAGCCATTCCAAAGATTTTCTCGTCATTTGTAGACCTCAGCAAAGGTATCAAGTCCTGAGAAGAAGAAAAAAATTGATTCAGTTTACAGTTGGAGTGAGAAATAAGCTTGTATGACTCGTTAACTCCGCAGTATAGTATGGTGTTCCCGTCTTGTCACAAAGGTAAAGCAATGCTAAACGTGGTCAGAAAACCGAATGGGTGACATTGATCGAGGAAAATGCTGGTCCCGTCCTGTGTCTTTTGATATGGCACTTTATATATGTTATCCCACTTGACTCAGATGTGAGGACCTGTCGGGCTAGGCAGTGACTGATATTGTAAGAGAGTTAGTAAAAAAAAAAAAAAGGATACATGACAGGCAACTGTACATTATGAAACTCAAATATTATGGTTCCATAACGGGGCGTCATGTCCCGTCCTACAAGTTAAATGTTGCTGTTGACCAGGGAACTCTTGTAAAGCGCTTTGAGCACATTTAGTGGATATTGCGCTTTATAAAGCTCAATTTTTAATTTATTATTATTATATTATGTTCCATACGACCAGCCGTTTACTTAGCTCTATATTTTCTTCATCGCCTTAATGTTACGTAATATATAAGCATTTATAGAGCACAAATAACCATAAACTTGCTCAATTGCTTTATTTACAGGAGATCCAAAGCCAACAGTAACACTTAACATATAGGACGTGACAAGACGGTTATTAGGGAATATTAATTCCCCCCCCCCCCCCCCCCCCCGACAGAAACAACGTTGCTAACGGACAGGTACTCATTATACACCTGAATACCGTGACAGAATGCGAGTAAAGAGCCTTTTCCACGGACCCAACTAGTGCCGCTCAGAGCGGGATCTAAACCCTGAACCCGGCTCCGAAGGCGAGTGTTATATCAACTTGACCACATAGCCATACGCACAATATATATATATATATATATATATATTTATATATATTTATATATATATATATTGTATGTATATGTGTGTGTGTGTGTGTGTGTTGTGTGTGTATAAGTGTATACATTGATGCTTTGCGCTTAGCTAAAAACTCTTTAACATCCGCCAGCCGGAAATTTCGTACCAACACACAAAACAACAAAGAGACCTGAGTGACGTCGATTCCGTTCTATCTATAGGGAAATGTCGGACAATGCGTTAACATTAACAGTGGCTACGAATGGAGTCTCGAATTATCCATTGACGTCACAAGAGGAAGTAGAGATTACTGATAGTGGAGATAAAAACAGACGACATTACTTCCCTTCAAACTGTTATTCGAAACTAAACTGAGGTCAGTGTTACTGTAGTTCGAAAGAAAACCAAAAAAAAAAAAAAAAACAAAAACAAAAAAAACAAAAAAAAAAACGCATTTGAAATTTTGGCCAGAAAATGTATCCTTCAAATGCAAACAGCAAAAACCTGAAACCCGAGGCCGATGAGGCAGATGAGAATTCTAATCGATATATTTATTATTTGAAGGACGAGTTTTTCGGGTACAACATTAAAATATGTCTTTCGTTTTGTTTTCCAGAGAACGGCACAGTTTGCCGCCCGTACATTCATTTTCATTTTTCGTTGTTCCCTTGGTCTGGAATTCCTCGCTATTCAGCTTTGACATGGGTTTCGGACGCATTGTTCAAAAAGTAATCGAATATTTTCTTTTGTGATGCTCTTTCAATTTTCAATTCTTGTTTAACTAATTAAGGGGGGCGAAGTGGCCTAGTGGTTAAGGCATTGTACTGTGACCCGGAAGGTCTCGGGTTCGAGTCCCACTTCAGACTTTTTCGTTTTTCTCCCTTAGACAAGATTATTAACCCCCCCCCCCCCCAATTGCTCAAAAATGACTCTTATAAAAGACACAAAACAAAAGTAAACGACGTTTCGGACTTTGGCATTCTTCAGGTAAACAAGAAAAGTAAATAATATGTAATATTACATTGGCATTACAGAAGCAATTTGCATTGCTAAGATAGAAAAAGAGAGATGTTGACAGTCGGACTCAATTTGCATTGCTAAGAAAGAAAAAGAGAGATGTTGACAGTCGGACTCAATTTGCATTGCTAAGAAAGAAAAAGAGAGCTGTTGAAAGTCGGACTCAATTTGCATTGCTAAGAAAGAAAAAGAGAGATGTTGACAGTCGGACTCAATTTGCATTGCTAAGAAAGAAAAAGAGAGCTGTTGACAGTCGGACTCAATTTGCATTGCTAAGAAAGAAAAAAAGAGCTGTTGACAGTCGGACTCAATTTGCATTGCTAAGAAAGAAAAAGAGAGCTGTTGACAGTCGGACTCAATTTGCATTGCTAAGAAAGAAAAAGAGAGCTGTTGACAGTCGGACTCAATTTGCATTGCTAAAAAAGAAAAAGAGAGCTGTTGACAGTCGGACTCAATTTGCATTGCTAAGAAAGAAAAAGAGAGCTGTTGACAGTCGGACTCAATTTGCATTGCTAAGAAAGAAAAAGAGAGATGTTGACAGTCGGACTCAATTTGCATTGCTAAGAAAGAAAAAGAGAGCTGTTGACAGTCGGACTCAATTTGCATTGCTAAGAAAGAAAAAGAGAGCTGTTGACAGTCGGACTCAATTTGCATTGCTAAGAAAGAAAAGAGAGATGTTAACAGTCGGACTCAATTTGCATTGCTAAGAAAGAAAAAGAGAGATGTTGACAGTCGGACTCAATTTGCATTGCTAAGAAAGAAAAAGAGAGATGTTGACAGTCGGACTTGATCCCTCCGGTCCTCGGCGTTGGTGCAATGCCTTTTCAACGTGACCAACTTACCTAGTACTAGTACTTATCAGGACACAAATACAATCTCAGTAAAGGACAGTCGTGCGTACAGACATGATGGTGCCTCCGTTATAGTTGGATCTACAAAGTTGATGTTCATTTTCCCCTAGGCGTTCAAACCAGTTCTGTTTTGAGCGACCACAAATCATTATTTTAATGCAAGTAGTCTAGCTAAGTTTGAATCGATTTTAGGCTTGTTTGTTAGTTTTGTTGTTGTTTTTGTTTTGTTTGTGTGTGCGTGCGTTGTGTGTGTGTGTGTGTGTGTGTGTGTGTGTGTGGCGCCTGGGCTGCAGGAACGCGGGATTGGCGCTATATAAATATATTATTATCATTGTTTTATTATTATTATCATCATCATCATCATCATCATCATCATCATCATCATCATCATCATCATCATTATTATTATTATTATTATTATTATTATTATTATTATTATTATTATTATTATTATTATTATTATTATTATTATTATTATCATTATTACTATTATTATTATTAATTATTATTATTATTATTATTATTAATATTATTATTATTATTATTATTAATATTATTATTATTATTATTATTATTATTATTATTATTTTTATTATTATTATTATTATTATTATTATTATTATTATTATTATTATTATATTATTATACTTTTGTTTGTCGTCTGTTTTTTTTTTTTTTTTTTGGGGGGGGGGGGGGGGGTTTGAGTGTGTTCTTTTCTTTCGAAATTCCCTTGTGGGTGACTTCGTTTATCTAGATAAAATTAGAAATTCTGTGACTGGATTTGGAAACTTCATTGGCAAGCTGCTTAAAATGAACGTTAACCGCCAGGGAATATTATTATTATTATTATTATGTAGTCTGTCTCTATTTTAAAGGTCAGACCCCTTTTTGAAAAAATAAAACAATATATTTTAAACGTGTAAGATGTTGCTAAACTATATTATTTCGATAAACATGATACGCGATCATGTACTTACGTCTATTTAAACATATCTCAGAATATACAAATTGTTTCTTATCCCTCTCTCTCTCACTCTCTCTCTCTCTCTCTCTCTCTCTCTCTCTCTCTCTCTCTCTCTCTCTCTCTATCTATCTATCTATCTACCTCTCTTATCTATTTATCTATCTCTATCCATCTATGTACCATTAATATATATATGTATATATATATATATATATATATATATATATATATAATATATATATATATTATATATATATATATATATATATATATATATATATATATATATATATATATATATCCATCTGTCTGCCTACCTATCTCTCCCCCTTTCACACATTCTTATCTCCTTTCCACAATCATCTATCCAATGCATCTACCAACCATTTCACTATTCACCTATCAATCCAGGAGATAAAAGACGTCAGTCCATGAGATAAAGACGAGCTACCTAATTAATCGACATATTTATGTCTATAATCCCAACATCTTCAATAATTCACCACAACATACTTTCTGAGACGGCGATTGGACATTTCTATCCCCCGGTATTTCCGGAACAGACACAAGTCGACTTAGTACATGTCTTCATCAGATGGCATGATAAAAAACACGACATCAAAGCAAAGAAATGAGATTCATTTGAGCTGAAATTTCCCCTAGTTCTAAGATCAGACCACTCTGCTATACTCTGAAAAAAAATAAAAATAAATAACAATGTGAAATTGAATGCAAGCTTCAATTTAATTACGAAAACAGATAGAATGGACGTTTCGGGTTTCCCCTTTATCAACAAACAGGATGAATGCATTCATCTGTAGTGTTTCATTCATCCTGTTTGTTGATAAAGGGAAAACCCAAAACGTCCGTTCTATCTGTTTTCGTAATTAAATTGAAGCTTACATTCAATTGTAAGCAATTGTTATTTATTTCTTCGAGCTTCGAGCAGCAACATTTACATTACCCAGTTTTCTCTCTGAAAAAAAAAACAAAACAAAAAAAAAACAAACATATAAAAAAAACAAACATATAAAAAAAACAAACATATAAAAAAAACAAACATATAAAAAAAACAAACATATAAAAAAAACAAACATATAAAAAAAACAAACATATAAAAAAAAACAAACATATAAAAAAAAACAAACATATAAAAAAAACAAACATATAAAAAAAACAAACATATAAAAAAAAAACAACCCATTCTGAACAAAACTTTAAAAACTTTGCTTTGTTTTTGTTTTGTTTTTGTTTTTTGTATTTTTTTTATTTTATCAGAGTACGACAACACTGGTGCCAAATTTCCACGCGCAGTGAATGTATCTGTGTGGGAGGGGGGAAGGAAAAGATAGATTTTCTCTCTCTCTCTCTCTCTCTCTCTCTCTCTCTCTCTCTCTCTCTCACTCTCTCTCTCTCTCTCACACACACACATGCAGTATTGTTAACCATTGCGATGCTATAGATAGTTCGAAGATGACGTCACTCAGGCCTTTGTTATTGTTTTTGCCATCCGCGTTTGTGAGTAATGCTCACTAAACTGTATTAACCTGACTATAAAAGTTCATGGTTACACACAAACTCTGTGTAACCATGAACTTTTATAGTCTGGTTAATACAGTTTAGTGAGAACAACTCACAAACGCGGATGGCAAAAACAATAACAAAGGCCTGAGTGAAGTCATCTGCATACTATCTTTAGCATCTCAGGTCTTTGTTATTGTTTTTTGCCATCCGCGTTTATGAGTAATGCTCACTGAACTGTATTAACCCGACTATAAACGTTCATGGATACACACAGTTTTGTGTGTTGGTCCGTATTACTTCCGGATGGCAATGTTATGAGCTTCTTAGCCAAGCGCATACTATCTATTCCTTTATCAGTGTGTCAAAATAATGTGAGAAATACTCACTTAATGGGCCTGAACGATTTGTGTGTTTGGCACGTACTATAGATAGAATGCGCTTGGCCAAGGAGTTCACAACATTGCCATCCGGAAGTATAACGGACCAACACACAAACTCTGTGTAACCATGAACGTTTATAGATAGAATGCGCTTGGCCAAGGAGTTCACAACATTGCCATCCGGAAGTATAACGGACCAACACACAAACTCTGTGTAACCATGAACTTTTATAATCTGGTTAATACAGTTTAGTGAGAACAACTCACAAACGCGGATGGCAAAAACAATAACAAAGGCCCGAGTGACGTCATCTGCATACTATCTATAGTCTGGTTAATACAGTTTAGTGAGAACAACTCACAAACGCGGATGGCAAAAACAATAACAAAGGCCTGAGTGACGTCATCTGCATACTATCTATAGATAGAACGAAGTTGACGTGATAAAGGTCTTTGTTATTGTTTTTTGCTATCGGCGTTTATGAGTAGTTCTCACTAAACTATATTATCCCAACTATAGATAGTATGCAGATGACGTCACTCAGGCCTTTGTTATTGGTTTTGCCATCCGCGTTTGTGAGTTGTTCTCACTAAACTGTATTAACCAGACTATAAAAGTTCATGGTTACACAGAGTTTGTGTGTTGGTCCGTTATACTTCCGGATGGCAATGTTGTGAACTCCTTGGCCAAGCGCATTCTATCTATAAACGTTTAAGGTTATAGATATGTTGTTTTGTGTGTCCGTTATACTTCCGGATGGCAATGTTGTGAGCTTCTTAGCCATTCGCATACTATCTCTACTAAGGGTAACTCAGGCATTTTCAATGAGAGCGATCTATATTCTGGTTTTCGTCCAACCAAGTCATCAATCATATGACTTGTTGCTGTACAACGACTGGATATTTCTTTAAAAATGTAAACACGCTGCTTTGTTTATGAAAGTTGTAAACATACACATGTGTCAAACTGAACATTTCGATATTTCGAAAGCAGTGAGTACTTTTCACTATGTGGGTCACTTTGAGCACATTTTGCAATGTGACCAATGACCTCGAGCACATGGAAATGTAATATAGATCGCTCCAATACTCTTCAACAGTCGTAACGTCACTTCCTTCCTAATGACGCATGGTAACTTAGTAACACTGGCTCTAAACTATCGGAACAATGGCAGACGCCCGTATGAAATATTTCTCCGGCAAGCATGAAAGCGAATCCAGAGGACAAAAACATAAATTATGATCTTGTTTTGACTTTTATAGATAGTATGCAGATGACGTCACTCAGGCCTTTGTTATTGTTTTTGCCATCCGCGTTTGTGAGTTGTTCTCACTAAACTGTATTATCCAGACTATAAAATTTCATGGTTACACAGAGTTTGTGTGTTGGTCCGTTATACTTCCGGATGGCAATGTTGTGAACTCCTTGGCCAAGCGCATTCTATCTATACATTCTGATCATAAGATATAATATGAAAAGTTCGAGCCAGCACGAATAATAAAAAGAAATGATTCTCTTTGTTTAGAACCAAGATGGCCGCCGTTGCCGGGCGGCGTGACATCAGACTACTGAATCCAATAACAGGAAATAAATAGTCAAGTGGACGGAATGGGGTTAATGGTAGGAAATATGTTGATTGATTAATGCTTAGTTACGGGCGAACCATCAATAGGACTCAATAGTCTGATGTCACGTCGCCCAGCAATGGCGGCCATCGTGGTTCTAAACAAAGAAAATCGGTAATTTTTATTCTTCATGCTGACTCGAACTTTTCATATTATATCTTATGATCAGAATGTATAAAAGTCAAAACAAGATCATAATTTATGTTTTTGTCCTCTGGATACGTTGTTATGCTCGTCCAAGAATCATTTCATAAGGGCGCCCGCCATTGTTCCGATAGTTTAGAGCCAGTTACTAAGTTACCATGCGTCATTACGAGGGAAGTGTCGTCATGACTGTTGAAGCGTATTGCTAATCACAAAACGCATTGTCATAGAGTGTTGGCAAGCCTGCTATTTATATAAACTTGCTACCTGTCAGATGGTGTTGTTGTTATTGTTGTATTGTGTTGTGTTGTTGGCAGCATTGACGCAATTCGTTGGCAGAATGGAATCATGTTATCATATCGTACGTGCGTGTTTT
>NW_027629536.1:0-10000 GCF_034508935.2 Berghia stephanieae | reverse complement strand
TAGTAGTAGTAGTAGTAGTAGTAGTAGTAGTAGTAGCAAATAAAAAATCCTACGATTTCGATACATTAATCTTTATTGACATTATGGCCATATGAATACATTTATTGTGAAACAAATCGTTGTACAAATTTATGTTTCATAAAAATACATATAATTAAATGCCTGACATAAATCTATCATAAATAATTTATACAATAAAAAGTTTTATATACAAATCAAGTAAAGCTACATAATATTGCATCAATTGTAAAGAAATACATTGAATTTGAAGGTCTCCCTCCTGGTCATAAAGAAAAATGATTGAATAACGATAGAAATAACTGTGGTAACCCTAAACACATGACCTTTGCCCTTATAAATGATTATAGTCAAAAAGTTACCATTACCTACCACGTTGTTTCACCATTTATCTATTCAGAGTAAAATACACCCACACTCCTTTATAACAAACTCCTTAGATTCCAGCATGTTTTGTCGTATATAGTCAGTTTTATTTTGTAACGGTAAACAGTTGTGACCTACAATCACAATTTGGTATAAACTCCACAGTTGTGACCGACAATCACAATTTGGTATAAACTCCAGTTGTGACCGACAATCACAAATTGGTTATAAACTCCAGTTGTGACCGACAATCACAAATTGGTATAAACTCCACAGTTGTGACTGACAATCACAAATTAGTATAAACTCCACAATTGTGAAGACAATGACAAATAGGTATAAACTCCACAATTGTGACTGACAATCACAAATTGGTATGTAAACTCCACAATTGTGACCGACAATCACAAATTGGTATAAACTCCACAATTGTGACCGACAATCACAAATTGGTATAAACTTCACAATTGTGACCGACAATCACAAATTGGTATAAACTCCACAATTGTGACCGACAATCACAAATTGGTATAAACTCCACAATTGTGACCGACAACCACAAATTGGTTATAAACTCCACAATTGTGACCGACAATCACAAATTGGTATAAACTCCACAATTGTGACCCACAATCACAAATTGGTATAAACTCCACAATTGTGACCGACAATCACAAATTGGTATAAAACTCCACAATTGTGACCGACAATCACAAATTGGTATTGTCACAGTAAAGGTTGTTCACAATTATCTTATTAAATTTTATTTATTAAGAACTGAATTCATCTCACTCCAGTTATATTTCGGTAGGCTTAGATAAACTTTACCTTCTAATATTAGATCGTCTTTCCTTTTATAGCCTTCCCTCGAATTAATTTCTAATTAGTGAATACTTTTCGTTCTACATTCTGTCACGTAGCCACGTTATTATAAAAGCTGATAGGTCTAACATTCTACACTCACTTCTCTCCACAATCTTTGCCGGACGGCCAGTCGCTCTATTCTTTATATATTATATGGAAGATTTTTATCTTTTGGGACTTTGTAGATATTATATCTACACCATTAAGACCCCGGAGCTTTTAACTTTGATTGTATAATCTTCAAGGATCAACCAGAGCCCGCTGTCAAAGAGTTACACAATAACCCTTACCAATTGCCTGGAAGTGGAATTTTACGAGCCCGAGCCTGTTATCAGACGAATATATCATCCAAGCCTGTCAACTGCCTGGAAACGTAAACTTACGAACCTGACATTATCATAAGTTAGTAATATATTCACATCTCTATTTGTAACTGCCACGATCACTGTTTATCTCTTTTAATTAAATTTCATCATTATTTTTATTTCATTGTAAACAAATCGTTAATTGTTTTTCATTTATAGTAACTAGTAAATTCTGGGGCCTCATTCTACATATATCTTTATGCATAGTCGAGTAGCTCTTTACTCACTTGAGACTATGACAGGTATAAACTCCACAATTGTGACCGACAATCACAAATTGGTACGTATAAACTCCACAATTGTGACCGACAATCACAAATTGGTATAAACTCCACAATTGTGACCGACAATCACAAATTGGTATAAACTCCACAATTGTGACCGACAATCACAAATTGGTATAAACTCCACAATTGTGACTGACAATCACAAATTGGTATAAACTCCACAATTGTGACCGACAATCACAAATTGGTATAAACTCCACAATTGTGACTGACAATCACAAATTGGTATAAACTCCACAATTGTGACCGACAATCACAAATTGGTATAAACTCACAATTGTGACCGACAATCACAAAATGGTATAAACTCACACAATTGTGACCCACAATCACAAATTGGTATAAACTCCGGATGAATCAGATACTTGAAAATCAATTCTAAGTTTTAAAATCCAGAAACATCAAAATGTTGTTTTTTCTCTCAATAAAACATTCCAACTGGGGTAAACTGAGGTAACTTTCAACGCCGGGTTTTTGAAATCAGGGTCACTTTCAAAGTCAGGGTAACTTTGTATACCACTGTAACTTTCAATATCAGGGTAACTTTGTACATCAGGGTCACTTTCAAAGTCAGGGTAACTTTGTACATCAGGGTCACTTTCAAAGTCAGGGTAACTTTGTATACCACTGTAACTTTCAATATCAGGGTAACTTTGTACATCAGGGTCACTTTCAAAGTCAGGGTAACTTTGTACATCAGGGTCACTTTCAAAGTCAGGGTAACTTTGTATACCACTGTAACTTTCAATATCAGGGTAACTTTGTACATCAGGGTCACTTTAAAAGTCAGGGTAACTTTGTACATCAGGGTCACTTTCAAAGTCAGGGTAACTTTGGAAACCACTGTAACTTTCAATATCAGGGTAACTTTGTACACCAGGGTAACTTTCAACGTCGGGGTAACTTTATACATCTGGGTACCTTTTTACGCTGGGGGTAACTTTTAATGTCTGGTTAACTTTTAACGCCGGGGTAACTTTCAACAATGTGGTAACTTTGTACGCCGGGGTAATTTTTAACATCGGGGTAACTTTGTATGCGGGGGTACCCTTATACGCCGGGGTAATTTTTAACATCTGGGTAACTTTGTAAGCGGGGGTACCCTTATACGCCGGGGTAATTTATAACATCGGGGTAACTTTGTATGCGGGGGTACCCTTATATGCCGGGGTACCTAGTACTAGTTGCTAAGGGTAACAATCATAAAAATACTTTAGTCCTTCCAACTTAAAGAAAATATTTTTGTTGTTGTCAAAAAAATATTCTAACTAGATATAAATTTCTTGTGTTTTTATGAATGTACTTTCCAGCGTCTTGACGTCTCAAAATGGTTACCTGTCTATAGAAAAATAGCTACAATTTTGAGTCAGAAGGTACGGATGGCAACTGTCCAAAACTGGTTTGTCCTTCCGACTTTAATAAACTATATTCCTTCTTCTCAACAAAATATGTTAACTTTATCCTTCCGACTTTAATAAACAATATTCATTCTTCTCAACAAAACATGTTAACTTTTTCCTTCCGATTTAATAAACTATATTCATTCTTCTCAACAAAACATGTTAAATTTATCCTTCCCAAATTAATAAACAATATTCATTCTTCTCAACAAAACATGTTAACTTTATCCTTCCGATTTAATAAACAATATTCATTCTTCTCAACAAAACATGTTAACTTTATCCTTCCGATTTAATAAACAATATTCATTCTTCTCAACAAAACATGTTAACTTTATCCTTCCGATTTAATAAACAATATTCATTCTTCTCAACAAAATATGTTAAATTTATCCTTCCGACTTTAATAAACTATATTCATTCTTCTCAATAAAACATGTCAACTTTATCCTTCCGACTTTAAGGAGGGGGGGGGGGGAGCGACATTAAAAATGATGAATTTTGACCAGTTTGTTAAATTAGATTTTGGTGGGATGTTGCCATTTGACCATTTGTCTGCATAAAAATTGCATGAGAACTTCATCTTCAGTTTTTTTCGACTCAAAATAACGTATTTTGTGGCCCATAGTATGGTTAAATCCTGAAATTTTTTAGTTTCAGTGGACTGATTTCATGAAATAATATCAAATAGTCTTTTATAATTTAAGTAAAGGCAAAAACATATCAATGAAAAATAAAAATTCTCCTCTATCTTCAACAAGCAATCACTTTGTTCTTAATAATGCCATGTGGTCACAATCCAATTAGAGAGTGAGAGGAGAGTTTTCCCTAAACTCGTTTACTTTGACTTTTAAATGCGTTTTTCTCAAAACTGCAATTTTCGTCACTAAAACCCTATCTCCTCCCTTAGTTTTCAACAAATCTTCTTCAAACTTTCTACAAATGAGTGTCATACAAACACGCAGGTCCTCTAGGAGCCGGGTTTTTAAAAAATAAAAAAAAAATTGTGAGTAATTTGAAATTATGTAACTTTTTTTCAAGGGGAATAATTGAGTAATAACTTTGAACTTAATTTTTAAAGTTTCTAATTAAAAAATTAAAAATCGGGCTTTTAGAGCCTCTTTATTTTTCTTTTTTCTACATCTGGCCAAAATAGTAAGGCAATCGGTTGATAAACAAAAAAGCCTTTGACTTTTTAAGATGTGTTGTTTGTTTTCCAATATGGCGTCATTTCCATAGCAACGGGCAACTTTTATCGAAAAAAAAATATATGCAATCATAATTCTCCAAACATATACCTTTTGACTGTGCATAGAAGTTTAGGATATTTCATCAAATTAAAAAAATGACCCTATACTGTCGCTACCCCCCCCCCCTTAATAAACTATACTCATTCTTCTCAACAAAACATGTTAACTTTATCCTTCCAGCTTTAATAAAATATATTAACTCACTCAATTCTAGAGACTTTTGCTCCTTTTCAACATTGGGAAAAAAATATATGAAAAAAGAGCATGTACATAGACAGTTTTATTCAACTCTCATTAACATGTAAAAACTAAAAACATTAGCTTTTATAGTACGCCTATAATTTGTCTCAGACAAATGTAATAAATAGGCATGGGGTAAAAGTAACCCGGGTAAACTACGGATATAGTCGGTGTTAGGGTTGAGTGAGTTAATTCTTCTTAACAAAACATGTTATTTTGTTTTGTTTGTTTTTAAGGGTTTTACGGCACTTGCAACACATTACGGTCATATAAGCACCAGTAAAAAGGAAGAAAATGGGATAGTAAAAAGTTCTAGAATTACAATTAATGCACCCAAGAAAAGGTAAGAAAAGGGGAATTGGTTCAAATAAGAAATAGGTGTAGATTCATAGAGCACACTATCAAAGTACTTCGTTTGAGATCAACTAAAAGTCTCATCCAGACACAAGCACAGGTCCCCACTAAGAGGAATACACTCAAATGTTTTACAAATCATATATAATATAAAGAAAACATAATACAGTGCATAACAGAGAAATGATTTACAATTTAAAAAATATCATCTCCCAAAACTATACATTTGACTGTTTCCCCTTCAGCCAGGACCAGGACAAAACGAAGTAATCTCATTCCAAGACAAAGAAAGAAAGCAAGTTGGAAAACAGATATAGGGGGATAGAAGACGCAGTAAGTACCTCTCTGCCCACTATGGGAGGTCAGGAACCCCATCCAGCAAAAAATGTTAACTTTTTCCTTCCCACTTTAATAAAATATATTAATTCTTCTCAACAAAAATGTTAACTTTTTCCTTCCCACTTTAATAAAAATATATTAATTCTTCTCAACAAAAATGTTAACTTTATCAAAGGTTCACGTGAATTGTTTTAAAATCCAATAATCATCACCTTAACCACTGGCAAAAAAAATATCGTTAAAGATCGATAGGACACCATTTTGATTCAATAGCTAAGTTCGATAATCATTTTAAAAAAACGACAAATTTTGTTTTCCAACATATATTCTACAAATTGTCTCCCTTTTTAATGTCTTGTGTAATAATTCACCTAGGTAGGAATGTATTTGAATTTTGTATTTGTTAAATCGTCACAAATTGTGTTATCGTCAAGGTATTGTTGAATATTTACATTACCCTGGTCATTACTCTTTAATGTTGAAAAGAAAATATTTTGATCTGATAACTCCAATGAATACGATATTTGTTCCCTTCTATTTTTATGATTTGCCATTTGCAATTACAGAGAATAATGTTTGACTCTATATCTCATTGTTGTAATACAGATAATATATATAATATATAATATATATATATATATATATATAATATATATTATATATATATATATATTGTAATCTTATTTTTCTTACTACTATATATACTATATACTACTACTATACTTATACTCTTACATACTATATACTATCTATCTTACTATACTACTATACTATACATACTACTACATACTACTACTACTACTATACTACTACTACTACTACTACTACTACTACTATCTACTACTACTACTATACTCACTACTACTACTACTACACTATACTACTACTACTACTACTACTACTACTACTATACTACTACTACTACACTACTACTATACTCTACTACTACTACTACTACTACCATACTACTACTACTACTACTACACTACTACTACTACTACTTACTATACTATACTACTACTACTACTACTACTACTACTACTATACTACTACTACTTACTACTACTACTACTACTACTACTACTACTACTTACTACTACTACTACTACTACTACTACTACTACTATACTACTACTACTACTACTATACTAACTACAACTACACTACTACGCTGGCTACTCTCTACTCTACTACTACTACACTACTACTACTACTACTACTACTACCTACTACTACTATACATACTACTACTACTCTACTACACTACTACTACTACTATACACTACTAACTACTACTACTAACATACTACTTACTACTACTACTACTACTACTACTCTACTACCACTTCTACTACTACTACTATACTACTACTACTACTACTACTACTACTACTACTACTAGTACTACCACTACTACATCAACAACCAACACAACACACACTGCTGCTGCTACTGCTGCTGCTGCTACTGTACTACTACTACCTACTACACTACTACTACTACTACTACTACTACTACTACTACTACTACTACTACTACTACTACCACACTACCACCATACTTACTACTACTAAATACTACCCACTACTCCTATTACGATACTAACTATATACTACTATTCTATACAAACAACAACAACAACAACAACACACAACAGGTGCTGTGCTCTGCTACTCCTACTGCTGCTGTATTATACTATATATACTACTACTCTACTATACTACTATACTACTACTACTACTACTACTCTACTACTACCACTACCACCACCACTACTACTACTACTACTACTACTACTACTACTACTACTACTACTACTACTACTACTACTACTACTACTACTATTTCTACTACTAATATTTTCATCCCCCCCCCCCCCCCATTAAGCGATCGAGACTGAAAGTAAACACTTTCTTGATACAATGATAAAAAAAACCCATCCGGGTTTGCCATTGTGCCGCAGGCTATCCAGTACATTATGCTTTCTGTTTAATTGATCTATGATATGACATTTGCGTCATAGTAATAAACGATTACATCCCCTCCCCCGCATTTATGGCTCGTCATCTGAAAGAATAGCACCAGTTGCCCGTCACCTGCCACCGAGCTTTATTCTTAGGGTTGTGATAAATGACGTGTTCTGTGTATTTCGACCATTTGCTTCGAATAGATCTGCTGAACACATCCTGCTCTTCGGATCTTGGTTGTCACTTTCACCCAATGTCTCGTCAAATCAGTAATCATTTGCTATGATATTTGTGTGCAATGTTACGATCTAGTCCTTGAAAAAAGCCCTTTTACACAGATTGTCCCACCATAAACAGGTATCAAATGAGTATCTGGCCGTTACCAGCGTTGTCTCTGTCGGGGAAGAATGTAATATCACCTAACAGTCTTTTGCTCCATTTTAAGTGTTGTTGTTGGCTCGGGAGCTCTTGTATAGTGCCTTGAACACGTCGTTAAGTGGATATTGCTTTATAATAACGCAAGAATTTTTTTTTTACGATTCTTCTTTCGAATTTTCTCTCTGAGTGGCAACAATGTGAATACTTGGACAGCATTTCCCTCACCTCACTCAGACGTAAGACCTGGCCTGTTACAGCATTGTATCACTGTCAAAGAAAAATTAATTAATTGCGCCTCACAGGTCTTGTTCTACATGTTAAACGTTGTTGTTGGCTTGGGCCAATATAAAGATCTTTAAGCACAATTAGTGTGCATTGAGCTAGCCAAAACAAAAACAATACCAGAAAAGCTCATTTAGTTTAGTTGAATCAAGCTTAAAATTTCAATTGTCACGATATTTGAATGCAAATCGGAATATTCTCATTTCAGGCCAATCTGCCCGACACTGACAAAAGGCTTTCATTTCATTTTTGCCCGATTTTTTAAACATCGAATTAACATGAGTTTAGATGAGTCCCTAATTGCCAAATTGTGATTAAGTGAAAGATTTGTGAAAACTCACGTATTTGATGATTTGGACAATTTTAATTATTCCATTGTTGAAGTTTTATAAAACTATGGGAAAAATATTTGTTAAAAGAAAGACGATATGCCAATGTATGATGCACAGCGGTTTATAAATTATGCAAATTTGTGTTGGTGAAGCGAGAAACATTGAGACAAACATTATCTTGTTTGCGCTTCCCTGTGTATAATGGGCATATGTTACAAAAGGCCATCAGCCAGTGATATTGAAATTATCAAAGGACAACACACTTGATGACGTTAGAATATATTGATGTTATTCGTTTATCCAAAACACTCAAAACATGTCGACAGCCGGGTATAAGGTACCGACACACAGAACTGCGTGTAACCTTAAAATGTATATATTCTCATTAAACCAATTTAGTGATGACTACTCATAAAAATGGTTAATTGAAAACAATAACGAGAGTTGAATGACGTCAAACTTAAACCACTGTTTTAAAATTGTGACACTGTTCTAGAATGTGTTATCTAGTCATAAGCATTTGGTTTATAACGCCCCCTTTTGGTTTTTATAAAGGGATAAATAAAGATGAACAACAATTGTTACAGTGAAAAAAAAACTGAGAAAAGCTTTCCTTGTTTGAATTGAGTCTACCTACGATTTATTGGTCTTTTTTCATTACGTTTTTCATAGTTTTGTCTACTATGACGATTTGCCGAAAAGAGCTAACGTGTCCTTCTATTGTCAATTCAGATTTTTTAAAAGGGGTTTGAGAGAGAGAGAGAGAGAGAGAGAGAGAGAGAGAGAGAGGAGAGAGAGAGAGAGAGAGAGAGAGAGAGAGAGAGAGAGAGAGTAATATTGCATCAGATAGGAGGACGTTTGAAAGGAAAAACACCTGTTGCTACTTGTTTGTTATATAACTATTTACCAGGTAAATAATTCACAAAATGGATAACCATCATCATCATCCTCCTCAACCTCCTCCACCTCCTGTTCCTCCTCCTCCTCTCTCTCCTCCTCCTCCTCCTCCTCTCTCATCATCATCATCATCATCATCATCTCATCATCATCATCATCATCATTCACAGTGATTGTACGTATAAGGTCTGTGTTTAGATGGATCATTATTCATAAGAAAAGTGTATTTAATCATTGCATAACTTTATATGCCTACTCAACTCAGATGTTAATTGGCACCTGGAATTGACAGATAATGTGAAACAACCACAACTACAACTATTACTACTACTAGGACTACGAATACCAAAAGAATACAACATGAGCATTTTATAGCACAATATTCTCTAAACGTGTTCAAAGTACTTTACAAGGGGTGCCCAGCCAACAGCAACTTTCAATATTAGGAAGAGGATTATATGAATCCGGGTTATGGAGGTACGACTGTATTTTAGTTTTTTTTTTATACTTTGGCCTTGTTTGTAGAAACACGTGGGATTGAATGTGTTACATTTACATCTATAATAACCCCATCTCAGGTTTGAATTCATTTGTGTTCAACGGACGACCATTGCAGCTGTGAATTCAATCGTGCTATTTCTATTCATCAAAATGAACATTT
>NW_027629535.1:12500-15921 GCF_034508935.2 Berghia stephanieae | reverse complement strand
CACGAGATAAAGATAGAAATATGTAAATGAAGTCCAGTCTCGAGTTTTTGCCATGAGGTGGACAGGTTGTCAAGTTAAGTATTGCCTCCCTGTATTTTCAAATGTTCGTTAGTGGTGTGGCAGGACTGCTAAAGGACGGCGATTTGAATGTTATACAATCCTCGATGACTGGAACCATGACGTATGCGGATGATGTAGTACTTCTGAATAATACAAAAGCTGAGGCGGAAAAGGTACTGGAGGGTTGGGGACGGGTTTTGGAAAGGAGGAGGTTAAGGGTAAGCAGATCGAAGACCATAGTATTTGTGCATTGTATAATAAAAGAGAGCAGAACCACCAGTAAAGATAGGAGAAGAGGATGTGTCAAATACTTAGGAACAATGTTTAATGAGATGGGGGCAATGAGATGGAGGTTAAGAAGATGATACAGGCAGTCTGGAACAAATGGAGGAAGGTAACTTGAGTTTTGTGTGACAAACGAATATCGGCAAAGCTGAAGGGGAAAATATATACAGCTGTTGTAAGACCAGCAATGTTATATGGACTAGAAACGGCATCTACAACAAAGAAACAAGATAAAGAAGTTGAGGTGGCAAAAATGAGGATGTTGAGATGGTCACTTGGCTGGACAAGAAAAGATAAAGTGAGAATGAACGAATTCGGAGGTTGACTGAAGTTAAGAATGTATCAATAAGATGATAGAACATAGATTGAAATGGTTCGGACATGCAAAAAGACGAGAGAGAGAGAGAGAGAGAGAGAGAGAGAGAGGAGAGAGAGAGAGAGAGAGAGAGAGAGAGAGAGAGAGAGAGAGAGAATACGTGGGAAGGAAGTATTGGACTTACAAATAGCGGGAAGAGGAAACAGGGACGCCCAAAGACTAGATGGTGGGATATGGTAAAGGATGATATTGAAGGAACTGAGCCTGGAGGAAGATGATACGCTGAACCGAGATGCAAAATGCGGGATATGCTGAAAGAAGTAGAATAAGAAGATGGTGGCAGTAGCAACAGTAGTAGTGTAGTGTAGTAGTCGTAGTAGTAGTAGTAGTAGTAGTAGTAGTAGCAGCAGCAGTAGTAGTAGTAGCAGTAATAGTAGTTAGTAGTAGTAGTTAGTAGTAGTAGTAGTAGTTAGTAGTAGTAGTAGTAGTAGTAGTAGTAGTAGTATAGTAGTAGTAGTTGTTGTAGTAGTAGTATTAGTAGTAGTAGTAGTAGTAGTAGTAGTAGTAGTAGTAGTAGTAGCAGTATTAGTGATAGTAGTAGTAGTATAGTAGCAGCAGCAGCAGCAGCAGCAGCAGTAGTAGTAGTAGTAGTAGTAGTAGTAGTAGTAGTAGTAGTAGTATTTATGAGTCAATCATTTACTCCCTTTATCTTTCTCTCCATTTTATTGACTCATTTAAGCACCTCTAGTTTTTGTTTTTATTCGTGAAAAAACTCCGTGATTTTTTCGGGATCAAGTGTGGGATATCCGGCACACCATCACTTGCACTGATCGCCATTTGATTACGCACTCATCTGCAAATGTTACCACAGGACATACGTGGGGGAAATGGCAAGAGACATCGTTTACTAATAGTACTCTAGAAGTTGCTGTCAGAGGTAAAGCGACAGGTTTGGACAACACCTGCGGTTGATTGAAAACGACAAGGACAAACCTGTCACCCACCAATTCAATGGTTCCAGTCATCGAGGATTGTATAACATTCAAATCGTCGTCGTTTAGCAGTTCTGCCACACCACAAAAGATTATAGAAAATACAGAGGATGCAGAACGATACTTTAACTTGACAACCTGTCACCTCATGGCACGGACTGGATACTGGACTTCATTTACATATTATACTATCTTTATCTCGTGCCCCTCCGAATTCAACGTCTATGCCTCAAATTAAATACAACTATCATTACCAGGTTCTTCACACTACTTCTTCTACTTCTTCTCCTCCTCCTCCCCCTCCTCCTCCTCCTCCTCCTCCTCCCTCCCCATTTCCTCCTTTCCTACTACTATACTACTACTACTACTACTACTACTATATACTACTATACTACAGCTACTACTACTACTACTATATCTACTACTACTATACTACTACTACAAATGCTACTCATACTACTACTACTATTACTACTACTACTACTACTACTACTACTACTACTACTACAAACTACTACTATACTACTACTCTACTACTATTACTACTACTACTACTACTGCGACAACATAACTACTACTACTACTACTACTACTACTACTACTACTTACTACTACTATACTACTACTAATACTACTACTACTAATACTACTACTACTATATTACTATTACTACTACTACTACTACTACTACTACTACTACTACTATACTACTACTATTACTATTACTACTACTACTACTACACTACTACTACTACTATACTACTACTACTATACTACTATACTACTATTACTATTACTACTACTACTACTATTTACTACTACTATTACTACTACTACCTACTACTACTACTATACTACTACTACTACTACTGCGACAACATAACTACAACAACAACAACAACAACAACAACTACTACTACTACTACTACTACTACTTACTACTACAACTACTACTACTGCGACAAACTAACTACTACTACTACTATACTACTACTAATACTACTACTACTACTACTACTACTACTACTACTACTACTACTACTATTACTACTACTACTACACTATACTACTACTACTTAAACTACTACTACTACTACTACTACTACTACTACTACTATTACTATTACTACTACTACTACTATTACTACTACTACTACTACTACTACTACTACTACTACTACTACTACTACTACTACTACTACTACAACTAATACTACAACCACTACTACTACTACGACTACTACTACAACTACTACTACGACTACTACTACTACTACTATTACTACTACTACTACTACTACTACTACTCCTACTCCTACTACTACTACTACTACTACTACTACTACTAACTACTACTACTACTACTACTACTACTGATACTGCTGCTGTTGCTTCTACTGCTACCAAAAATAATACTAATAATACTATCCAAAACATTTTGTAAAACTTTAGTTTAAATTCTTTTGAATCAATTTTCTACTATAGTCTACATATCATTTTATTCTACATTCTATACTGCATACACAGTATTTCCTCTTTCAAATTTAGTTCATCAATTGAACACCTGTTATTTATATTTATTGTAATATTTGAAAACGGGCTTGCTTACAAAGGAGCATTCCTCTCCTATTATTGTTATTGATTATTTACCGTAATTACTCCATTCTCATATTTTTCATTTGTCTTTGGTGGAATTTGAATTTTTCTTGTTTTGTTGATAAAGGGGAAACACAGAGACGCCCACATTATCTGTCTTCGTTCAATAAAT